>NC_090973.1:576293-746969 GCF_040807025.1 Struthio camelus | reverse complement strand
ACCCCATGGTGTGGGGCTGGGGGGGGTTATGGGGGTGCTATGGGGCAGGTATGGGGTGCTATGGGTCTGGGGACCCCATGGTGTGGGTCTGGGGGGGGTTATGGGGGTGCTATGGGGTGGTATGGGGTGGTATGGGTCTGGGGGACCCCATGGTGTGGGTCTGGGGGGGTTATGGGGGTGCTATGGGGCAGGTATGGGGTGGTATGGGTCTGGGGAACCCCATGGTGTGGGTCTGGGGGGGGTTATGGGGGTGGTATGGGGCAGGTATGGGGCAGGTATGGGGTGGTATGGGTCTGGGGGACCCCATGGTGTGGGGCTGGGGGGGTTATGGGGTGCTATGGGGCAGGTATGGGGTGCTATGGGTCTGGGGGACTCCATGGTGTGGGTCTGGGGGGGGTTATGGGGGTGCTATGGGGCAGGTATGGGGTGGTATGGGTCTGGGGGACCCCATGGTGTGGGTCTGGGGGGGTTATGGGGGTGCTATGGGGCAGGTATGGGGTGGTATGGGTCTGGGGAACCCCATGGTGTGGGTCTGGGGGGGTTATGGGGGTGGTATGGGGCAGGTATGGGGCAGGTATGGGGTGGTATGGGGTCTGGGGGACCCCATGGTGTGGGGCTGGGGGGTTATGGGGTGCTATGGGGCAGGTATGGGGTGCTATGGGTCTGGGGGACTCCATGGTGTGGGTCTGGGGGGGTTATGGGGGTGCTATGGGGCAGGTATGGGGTGGTATGGGTCTGGGGGACCCCATGGTGTGGGTCTGGGGGGGTTATGGGGGTGCTATGGGGTGCTATGGGGCAGGAATGGGGTGCTATGGTTCTGGGGGACCCCATGGTGTGGGTCTGGGGGGGGTTATGGGGTGCTATGGGGCAGGTATGGGGTGCTATGGGTCTGGGGGACTCCATGGTGTGGGTCTGGGGGGGTTATGGGGGTGCTATGGGGCAGGTATGGGGTGGTATGGGTCTGGGGGACCCCATGGTGTGGGGCTGGGGGGGTTTATGGGGTGCTATGGGGCAGGTATGGGGTGGTATGGGTCTGGGGACCCCATGGTGTGGGTCTGGGGGGTTTATGGGGGTGCTATGGGGCAGGTATGGGGTGCTATGGGTCTGGGGGACCCCGCGGTGTGGGTCTGGGGGGGTTTATGGGGTGCTATGGGGCAGGTATGGGGTGCTATGGGTCTGGGGAACCCCATGGTGTGGGGCTGGGGGGTTTATGGGGTGCTATGGGGCAGGTATGGGGGTGCTATGGGTCTGGGGGACCCCATGGTGTGGGTCTGGGGGGGTTATGGGGTGGTATGGGTCTGGGGGACCCCATGGTGTGGGTCTGGGGGGGGTTATGGGGTGCTATGGGTCTGGCGGACCCCATGGTGTGGGGCTGGGGGGTTATGGGGGTGCTATGGGGTGCTATGGGGCAGGTATGGGGTGCTATGGGTCTGGGGGACCCCGCGGTGTGGGGCTGGGGGGGGTTATGGGGTGCTATGGGGCAGGTATGGGGTGCTGTGGGTCTGGAGGACCCCATGGTGTGGGGCTGGGGGGTTATGGGGCAGGTATGGGGCAGGTATGGGGTGCTGTGGGTCTGGGGGACCCCATGGTGTGGGGCAGGGGGGGGTTATGGGGGCGCTATGGGGCAGGTATGGGGTGGTATGGGTCTGGGGGGACCCCGCGGTGTGTGGGGCTGGGGGGGGTTATGGGGTGCTATGGGGCAGGTATGGGGTGGTATGGGTCTGGGGGGACCCCGCGGTGTGGGGCTGGGGGGGGGTTATGGGGGCGCTATGGGGCAGGGCCCCCCCCAGCGCCCCTCACCCCCCCTCTGCCCCCCAGCCCATCCTGCCCCCCATGGCGGACGCCCCCGGCCGGCGCAGACGGACCCCCCCGGCGCTGCCCCACGCCGCCCCCCGGCTGCCCCCCCGGGCCCCATGGCTGCCCCCAGCCCCACGGCAACCCCCCAGGACCCCCAAGACCCCCAGGGTCCTAAAGACCCCCAGACCCCCCCAGCTGCCCCCCAGAACCCCATAGCTGCCCCCCAGGACCCCCAGGGTCCTAAAGACCCCCAGACCCCCCCAGCTGCCCCCCAGAACCCTATAGCTGCCCCCCAGGACCCCCAAGACCCCCCAGGGTCCTAAAGACCCCCAGACCCCCCCACCTGCCCCCCAAGACCCCCAAAGCCCCCCAACTACCCCCCAGGACCCCCAAGACCCCCAGGGTCCTAAAGACCCCCAGACTCCACCACCTGCCCCCCAAGACCCCCAAAGCCCCCCAACTGCCCCCCAGGACCCCCAAGACCCCCAGGGTCCTAAAGACCCCCAGACCCCCCCAGCTGCCCCTCAAGACCCCCAGGCCCCCCCAGCTGCCCCCCAGGACCCCCAAGACACTCCGAGCCCCCCAGCTGCCCCCCAGGAGCCCCAGGGACCCCCAGCTGCCCCCCAGGTTCCTAAAGACCCCCAGGGACCCCCTGCTGCCCCCCAGGACCCCCAAGACCCTCAGGGTCCTAAAGACCCCCAGGCCCCCCCAGCTGCCCCTCAAGACCTTCATGGCCCCCCAGCTGCCCCCCAGGGACCCCCAGCTGCTCCCCAGGGTCCTAAAGCCCCTCCAGCTGCTTCCCCGGGTCCTAAAGACCCCCAGGGACCCCCAGATGTCCCCCAGGACCCTCAGGACCCCCAGAGCCCCCTAACTGCCCCCCAAGGTCCTAAAGACCCCCCGAGCCCCATAGCCACCCCCCAGGACCTTGAGGACCCCCAAAGCCCCCTAACTGCCCCCCAGGGTCCTAAAGACCCCTCGAGCCCCATAACTGCCCTGCAGATCCCCCTAGCTGCCCCCCAGGGTCCTAAAGACCCCTCGAGCCCCACAACTGCCCCCCAGGGTCCTAAAGACTCCCAAGACCTCCCAGCTGCTCCCCAGGGTCCTAAAGACCCCTCGAGCCCCACAACTGCCCCCCAGGGTCCTAAAGACCCCCAAGACCTCCCAGCTGCCCCCCAGGGTCCTAAAGACCCCTCGAGCCCCACAACTGCCCCCCAGGGTCCTAAAGACCCCCAAGACCTCCCAGCTGCTCCCCAGGGTCCTAAAGACCCCTCGAGCCCCACAACTGCCCCCCAGGGTCCTAAAGACCCCCAAGACCTCCCAGCTGCTCCCCAGGGTCCTAAAGACCCCTCGAGCCCCACAACTGCCCCCCAGGGTCCTAAAGACCCCCAAGACCTCCCAGCTGCTCCCCAGGGTCCTAAAGACCCCTCGAGCCCCACAACTGCCCCCCAGGGTCCTAAAGACCCCCAAGACCTCCCAGCTGCTCCCCAGGGTCCTAAAGACCCCTCGAGCCCCACAACTGCCCCCCAGGACCCCCCCGCAGCCCCCCAAGAGCCCCCGAGCACCGGGACAGTGACGGTGGCGGTGGGGGGCGGCCCCCAGGAGAACGGGGGGGCGCCGGGGGGCAGCCGCCGGCCCTCGGCGGTGGTCTCCGGCGGGGAGAAGCCCCCTGACTACGTGCTGCTGGCGGCCCTGGCCTGCTTCTGCCCCATCTGGCCCATCAACATCGTGGCCTTCGTCTACGCCATCATGGTGAGCGGGGCCGGGGGGGTGGCGTGGGGGGGGGGGAAAGGCGTGGGGCAGTGGGGGGCAGCGTCGGGGGGCGGCATGGGGTGCAGTGGGGCGGATAACGGGGTGCAACGGGGCAGGCGGCGGGATGCAACGTGCGGTGCGAGGGGGTGCAGGGTTGGGGGGTTGGTGCGGGGTGCAATGGGGCAGGTGGCGGGGTGCAATGGGGCACAGGGTGGGGTGCAATGGGGCAGGCAGTGGGGTGCAATGGGGCAGGTGATGGGGTGCGATGCATGGTGCAATAGGGTGCAATGGGGCAGGGGGTGGGATGCAATGGGGCAGGCGATGGGGTGCAATGTATGGTGCAAGGGGGCACGAGGGGGCGGGAGGGGGCGCGAGGGGGTGCAGTGGGGCAGGGGGTGGGATGCAATGGGGCAGGCGAGGGGGTGCAATGGGGTGCAGTGGGGCAGGCGATGGGGTGCAATGGGGCAGGCGAGGGGGTGCGAGGGGGTGCAAGGGGGCACGAGGGGGTGCAATGGGGCAGGCGATGGGGTGCAAGGGGGTGCAATGGGGCAGGGGGTGGGATGCAATGGGGCAGGTGATGGGGTGCAAGGGGGTGCGAGGGGGCACGAGGGGGTGCAGTGGGGCAGGCGAGGGGGTGCAAGGGGGCACGAGGGGGGGTGCGGGAGGGGGCGCAGTGGGGCAGGTGAGGGGGTGCAAGGGGGTGCAATGGGGCACAAGGGGGCGCAGTGGGGCAGGCGATGAGGTGCAAGGGGGTGCAATGGGGCACGAGGGGGCGCAGTGGGGCAGGCGAGGGGGTGCAAGGGGGCGGGAGGGGGCGCAGTGGGGCAGGCGATGGGGTGCAAGGGGGCAGGCAAGGGGGTGCAAGGGGGTGCAATGGGGCAGGCGATGGGGTGCAATGGGGCAGGCGAGGGGGTGCAATGCATGGTGCAAGGGGGCACGAGGGGGCGCGAGGGGGCACAAGGGGGTGCAGTGGGGCAGGCGATGGGGTGCAATGCATGGTGCAAGGGGGTGCGAGGGGGTGCAATGGGGCAGGGGGTGGGGTGCAAGGGGGTGCAATGGGGCAGGGGGTGGGATGCAATGGGGCAGGTGATGGGGTGCAATGTATGGTGCAAGGGGGCACGAGGGGGTGCAGTGGGGCAGGGGGTGGGATGCAATGGGGCAGGTGATGGGGTGCAATGTATGGTGCAAGGGGGCACGAGGGGGCGGGAGGGGGCACGAGGGGGTGCAGTGGGGCAGGGGGTGGGATGCAATGGGGCAGGCGAGGGGGTGCAAGGGGGTGCAAGGGGGTGCAAGGGGGTGCAATGGGGCAGGCGATGGGGTGCAATGGGGTGCAATGGGGCAGGCGTTGGGATGCAATGGGGCAGGCGATGCGGTGCAAGGGGGTGCAATGGGGCAGGGGGTGGGATGCAATGGGGCAGGCGATGCGGTGCAAGGGGGTGCAATGGGGCAGGGGGTGGGATGCAATGGGGCAGGCGATGGGGTGCAAGGGGGCGCAATGGGGCAGGCGATGGGGTGCAATGGGGCAGGCGATGGGATGCAATGCATGGTGCAAGGGGGCACGAGGGGGTGGGAGGGGGTGCAATGGGGCAGGCGAGGGGGTGCAAGGGGGCGCGAGGGGGTGCAAGGGGGTGCAATGGGGCAGGGGGTGGGATGCAATGGGGCAGGCGAGGGGGTGCAAGGGGGCGCGAGGGGGCGCAGTGGGGCAGGCGAGGGGGTGCAAGGGGGCGCAATGGGGCAGGCGATGGGGCGCAATGGGGCAGGCGATGGGATGCAATGGGGCAGGCGATGGGGTGCAAGGGGGTGCAATGGGGCGGGGGGTGGGATGCAATGGGGCAGGCGATGGGGTGCAAGGGGGTGCAAGGGGGCAGGGGGTGGGATGCAATGGGGCAGGTGAGGGGGTGCGAGGGGGTGCAATGGGGCAGGGGGTGGGATGCAATGGGGCAGGCGATGGGGTGCAATGGGGTGCAATGGGGCAGGCGTTGGGATGCAATGGGGCAGGCGAGGGGGTGCGAGGGGGTGCAATGGGGCAGGGGGTGGGATGCAATGGGGCAGGCGAGGGGGTGCAATGGGGTGCAAGGGGGCGCGAGGGGGCGCAGTGGGGCAGGCGAGGGGGTGCAAGGGGGCGCAATGGGGCAGGCGATGGGGCGCAATGGGGCAGGCGATGGGGTGCAATGCATGGTGCAAGGGGGCACGAGGGGGTGCGAGGGGTGCAACGGGGCAGGCGAGGGGGCGCAATGGGGCAGGCGAGGGGGCGCCGTGGGGCAGGCGAGGGGGTGCAAGGGGGCGCAATGGGGCAGGCGATGGGGTGCAAGGGGGCGGCGATGGGATGCAATGCATGGTGCAAGGGGGCACGAGGGGGTGCGAGGGGTGCAGTGGGGCAGGCGAGGGGGCGCAATGGGGCAGGCGAGGGGGCGCCGTGGGGCGGGGCGGGGGGCTGACGCCGGGGGGGGCCCAGGCCCGGCACAGCCTGCAGCGGGGCGACGCCGAGGGCGCCCGGCGCCTGGGCCGGGTGGCCAAGCTGCTGGCGGCGGTGGCCCTGCTGGGCGGGGGGCTGCTCGTCGCCGCCTCCTGCGCCCTCAACTTCGGCCGTGAGTGCGCCCCCCGCCCCCCGAAACCCACCCCCCGCACCCCCCCGGCACCCCCGGGACCCCCACAATGGGCTCTGGACCCCCAAAATCAGCCCTGGACCCCCAAAATCAGCCCTGGGACCCCCAAAACCCACCCCCGGCACCCCTACAATGGGCTCTGGACCCCCAAAATCAGCCCTGGGACCCCCGAAACCCACCCCCGGCACCCCCAAAACCCACCCCCGGGACCCCCCCAGCACCCCTGTGACCCCCCCGGCACCCCCGGCACCCCCACAATGGGCCCTGGGACCCCAAAATCAGCCCTGGGACCCCCACAATGGGCCCTGGGACCCCGGAATCAGCCCTGGGACCCCCAAAACCCACCCCCGGGACCCCCACAATGGGCCCTGGGACCCCAAAATCAGCCCTGGGACCCCCGAAACACACCCCCGGCACCCCCACAATGGGCCCTGGACCCCCAAAATCAGCCCTGGACCCCCAAAATCAGCCCTGGGACCCCCAAAACCCACCCCCGGCACCCCCACAATGGGCTCTGGACCCCCAAAATCAGCCCTGGGACCCCCACAATGGGCCCTGGGACCCCAAAATCAGCCCTGGGACCCCCACAATGGGCCCTGGGACCCCCGAAACCCACCCCTGGGACCCCGGAATCAGCCCTGGGACCCCCGAAACCCACCCCTGGGACCCCAAAATCAGCCCTGGATCCCCCAAAATCAGCCCTGGGACCCCCGAAACCCACCCCCGGCACCCCCACAATGGGCCCTGGGACCCCGAAATCAGCCCTGGGACCCCAAAATCAGCCCTGGGACCCCCACAATGGGCCCTGGGACCCCGAAATCAGCCCTGGACCCCCAAAATGGGCCCTGGGACCCCAAAATCAGCCCTGGACCCCCAAAATCAGCCCTGGGACCCCCAAAATGGGCCCTGGGACCCCAGAATCAGCCCTGGGACCCCCGAAACCCACCCCTGGGACCCCAAAATCAGCCCTGGATCCCCCAAAATCAGCCCTGGGACCCCCAAACCCACCCCCGGCACCCCCACAATGGGCCCTGGGACCCCCAGATCAGCCCTGGACCCCCAAAATCAGCCCTGGGACCCCCAAAATGGGCCCTGGGACCCCAAAATCAGCCCTGGGACCCCCAAAACCCACCCCTGGGACCCCGGAATCAGCCCTGGGACCCCCGAAACCCACCCTTGGGACCCCAAAATCAGCCCTGGATCCCCCAAAATCAGCCCTGGGACCCCTGAAACCCACCCCTGGGACCCCAGAATCAGCCCTGGGACCCCCAAAATCAGCCCTGGACCCCCAAAATGGGCCCTGGGACCCCAAAATCAGCCCTGGACCCCCAAAATCAGCCCTGGGACCCCCAAAACCCACCCCTGGGACCCCGGAATCAGCCCTGGGACCCCCGAAACCCACCCCTGGGACCCCAAAATCAGCCCTGGACCCCCAAAATCAGCCCTGGGACCCCCAAAATGGGCCCTGGGACCCCAGAATCAGCCCTGGGACCCCCGAAACCCACCCCTGGGACCCCAAAATCAGCCCTGGATCCCCCAAAATCAGCCCTGGGACCCCCAAAACCCACCCCCGGCACCCCCACAATGGGCCCTGGGACCCCAAAATCAGCCCTGGGACCCCCAAAACCCACCCCTGGGACCCCAAAATCAGCCCTGGATCCCCCAAAATCAGCCCTGGGACCCCCGAAAAACCCACCCCTGGGGCCCCGAAATCAGCCCTGGATCCCCAAAATCAGCCCTGGGACCCCCGAAACCCACCCCTGGGACCCCCACAATGGGCCCTGGACCCCCAGAATCAGCCCTGGATCCCCAAAATCAGCCCTGGGACCCCCAAAACCCACCCCCGGCACCCCCACGGCACCCCCAAAACCCACCCCCGGCACCCCCGGCACCCCCCCTGCACCCCTGGGTCCCCCACAATGGGCCCTGGGACCCCAAGATCAGCCCTGGACCCCCAAAATCAGCCCTGGGACCCCCGAAACCCACCCCTGGGACCCCCACAATGGGCCCTGGGACCCCCAAAATCAGCCCTGGGACCCCTGAAACCCACCCCTGGGACCCCAGAATCAGCCCTGGGACCCCCAAAATCAGCCCTGGACCCCCAAAATGGGCCCTGGGACCCCGGAATCAGCCCTGGACCCCCAAAATCAGCCCTGGGACCCCCACAATGGGCCCTGGACCCCAAAATCAGCCCTGGGACCCCCGAAACCCACCCCTGGACCCCCAAAATCAGCCCTGGGACCCCCAAAACCCACCCCTGGGACCCCCACAATGGGCCCTGGGACCCCAGAATCAGCCCTGGGACCCCCGAAAACCCACCCCCGGCACCCCCACAATGGGCCCTGGACCCCCAAGATCAGCCCTGGACCCCCAAAATCAGCCCTGGGAGCCCCAAAATGGGCCCTGGGACCCCGGAATCAGCCCTGGGACCCCCAAAAAACCCACCCCTGGGACCCCAAAATCAGCCCTGGACCCCCAAAATCAGCCCTGGGACCCCCGAAACCCACCCCTGGGACCCCAAAATCAGCCCTGGACCCCCAAAATCAGCCCTGGGACCCCCGAAACCCACCCCTGGGACCCCAAAATCAGCCCTGGACCCCCAAAATCAGCCCTGGGACCCCCGAAACCCACCCCCGGCACCTCCCCGGCACCCCCAAAACCCACCCCCGGCACCCCCGGCACCCCCCTGGCACCCCTGGGACCCCCACAATGGGCCCTGGACCCCCAAATCAGCCCTGGACCCCCAAAATCAGCCCTGGGACCCCCGAAACCCACCCCCGGGACCCCCCAGCACCCCTGGGACCCCCACAATGGGCCCTGGACCCCCAAAATCAGCCCTGGACCCCCAAAACCCACCCCTGGGACCCCCACAATGGGCCCTGGACCCCCAAAATCAACCCTGGGACCCCCGAAACCCACCCCTGGCACCCCCACGGCACCCCTGGGACCCCCACAATGAGCCCTGGACCCCCAAAATCAGCCCTGGGACCCCCAAAACCAGCCCTCGGACCCCCAAAACCCACCCCCGGCACCCCCACAATGGGCCCTGGACCCCCAAAATCAGCCCTGGGACCCCCGAAACCCACCCCTGGCACCCCCACGGCACCCCTGGGACCCCCACAATGAGCCCTGGACCCCCAAAATCAGCCCTGGGACCCCCAAAACCCACCCCTGGCACCCCCACAATGGGCCCTGGACCCCCAAAATCAGCCCTGGGACCCCCAAAACACACCCCCGGCACCCCCTGGCACCCCCGGCACCCCTGAAACCCACCCCCGGCACCGCCCTTGCACCCCCGGCACCCCCCTGGCACCCCTGGGACCCCTGAAACCCACCCCCGGCACCCCCACGGCACCCCTGGGACCCCCAAAATGGGCCCCATGACCCCCACAATGGGCCCCGGGACCCCCAAAATCAGCCCTGGGACCCCCACGTCACTCCTGGGACCCCCAAAATCAGCCCCGGGACCCCCATGTCACCCCTGTGACCCCCACATCACCCCCGGCACCCCCAAAATCCACCCCCGGGACCCCCAAAATCACCCCCGGGACCCCCAAAACCCACCCCCGGGACCCCCACAATGGGCCCTGGGACCCCCAAAATCAGCCCTGGGATCCCCATGTCACCCCTGGGACCCCCAAAATCAGCCCTGGGACCCCCACATCACCCCTGGGCCCCCAAAACCCACCCCCAGGACCCCCACGTCACCCCCAGGACCCCCAAAATGGGTCCCAGGACCCCCAAAATCGGCCCTGGGATCCCAGATTGCCCCTGGGTCCCCCACTATGGGCCCTGGGACCCCCACAATCAGCCCTGGGACCCCCACAGTGGGCCCTGAGACCCCCAAACTCACCCCTGGGACCCCTAAAACTCAACCCTGGGACCCCAAAATCTGCCCGGGGACCCTCACAATGGCCCCCGGGACCCCCACAAGGGGCTCTGGGACCACCAAAACCCACCCCTGGGACCCCAAAATATGCCCTGGGACCCCCAAAATGACCCTGGGACCCCCACCATGGGCCCTAGGACCCCCAAAATCAGCCCTGGCACCCCAAAACCCACCCCTGCGACCCCCAAAATCACCACCCGGCACCCCCAAATCACCCCCAGACCGCCACAATCAGCCCTGGGACCCCCCAAGTGGCCCTGGGACCCCCAGAATCCACCCCTGGGACCCCCACATCACCCCTGGCACCCCCCACAATGGGCTCTGGAACCCCCAAAACCACCCCTGGGAGCAACAAAATCCACCTGGCAACCCCTAAATCACCCCTGGACCCCTCAAAACCCAACTGAGGACCCCCAAAACGACCTAGGAACCCCCCAAATCACTCCTGGGACCCCAAAACCCCCATAGGGACCCCCACCTTCAGCCCTGTGACCCCCACAATGGGCCCTGAGACCCCAAAATGACCCGTGGGACCCCAAAACCCACCATGCGAACACCTATAATCAGCCCCGGGATCCCATAATCACCCCTGGGACCCCCAAAATAACCCCTCAGACCCCCCAAATCACCCCTGGCACCCCCAAATACCCCCTGAGACCCCAAAATGGCCCCCAGGACCCCCAAACCCACCCCTTGGGCCCCCAAAATCACCCCTAGGACCCCCCAAAACCCACCTGGGACCCCCAAAATGACCCTAGGAACCCCCACAATCAGCCCTGGGACCCCCAAAACCACCCTGGGACCCCCAAAAAACACCTGGGAACCCCCAACTCATCCCTGCGATCCCCAAAACCCCTATAATCAGCCCCGGGACCCCAAAATCACTCCTGAGACCCCAAAATGGCTCCCCACGACCCCCAAAACCACCCCTGGGCCCACCAAATCCCCCCAAGACCCCCAAACCGCCCTTGTTCCCCCCCAAATGCCTCTGTGGGACCCCCCATATCCCCCTCGGGGACCCCAATATCCACCTTAGGGACCCCAAATCCCCCTTGTTTCCTCTCAAATCCCCCTCGGGGACCCCCAAATCCCTCCCTGGGACCCCCAAATCCCCCTTGTTTCCCCCCAAATCCCCCTTGGGGACCCCAAACCCCTCCCTGGGACCCCAAATCCCCCTCGGGGACCCCAAATCCCCCTTATTCTCCCCCAAATCCCCCTCGGGGACCCCAAACCCCTCCCTGGGACCCCAAATCCCCCTTGTTTCCCCCCAAATCCCCCTCGGGGACCCCAAATCCCCCTTGTTTCCCCCCAGATCCCTCCCTGGGACCCCAAACCCCTCCCCGGGCCCCCCAAATCCCCCTTGTTTCCCCCCAATTCCCCCTCAGGGACCCCAAATCCCCCTTGTTCCCCCCCAAATCCCCCTCGGGGACCCCAAATCCCCCTTGTTCCCCCCCAAATCCCCCTCGGGGACTCCAAACCCCTCCCCGGGACCCCCAAATCCCCCTTGTTTCCCCCCAAATCCCCCTCGGGGACCCCAAATCCCCCTTATTCTCCCCCAAATCCCCCTTGGGGACCCCAAACCCATCCCTGGGACCCCAAATCCCCCTTGTTCCCCCCCAAACCCCTCCCCGGGCCCCCCAAATCCCCCTTGTTCCCCCCCAAATCCCCCTCGGGGACCCCAAATCCCCCTTGTTCCCCCCCAAATCCCCCTCGGGGACTCCAAACCCCTCCCCGGGACCCCCAAATCCCCCTTGTTTCCCCCCAAATCCACCTCGGGGACCCCAAATCCCCCTTATTCTCCCCCAAATCCCCCTTGGGGACCCCAAATCCATCCCTGGGACCCCAAATCCCCCTTGTTCCCCCCCAAACCCCTCCCCGGGCCCCCCAAATCCCCCTTGTTTCCCCCCAAATCCCCCTCGGGGACTCCAAACCCCTCCCTGGGACCCCCAAATCCCCCTTGTTTCCCCCCAAATCCCCCTTATTCTCCCCCAAATCCCCCCGGTGGTCCCCGTGCTGCCTCCCCCCCCCCCAGTGTTTCAGTGAAGCCGCCGTCCTGGATCCGTCCGTCCGTCCGTCCTGGATCAGTTGGACCCGGATCCGTCCGTCTGTCCTAGATCCAGGGGGGGGGGGGGGGGGGGGGGAGGGGGGTCCTGGCCACCCATCCCGGAGATGGGGACCCCCCCCCCCCGCCTTGTCCGTCCGTCCGTCCTGGATCCGTCCGTCCGTCTGTCCTGGATCCAGCCCCGATCCGTCCGTCCGTCCATCCTGGATCCAACGGACCCAGATCCGTCCGTCCTGGATCTGTCCGTCCGTCCGTCCTGGATCCAGCCCCGATCCGTCCGTCCGTCCGTCCTGGATCCACCAGACCCGGATCCGTCCGTCCTGGATCCGTCTGTCCGTCTGTCCTGGATCAGTTGGACCCGGATCCGTCCGTCCTGGATCCGTCCGTCCGTCCGTCCTGGATCCACCGGACCCGGATCCGTCCGTCCTGGATCCGTCCGTCCGTCTGTCCTGGATCAGTTGGACCCGGATCCGTCTGTCCTGGATCCGTCCGTCCATCCGTCCTGGATCCATCGATGCTGGATCCGTCCGTCCGTCCGTCCTGGATCCAACGGACCCAGATCCGTCCGTCCTGGATCCGTCCGTCCGTCTGTCCCAGATCCACCAGACCCGGATCCGTCCATCCTGGATCCGTCTGTCCGTCCGTCCGTCTGTCCTGGATCAGTTGGACCCGGATCCGTCTGTCCTGGATCCACCAGACCCGGATCCATCCGTCCTGGATCCGTCCGTCCGTCCGTCCGTCCTGGATCTGTCGATCCTGGATCCGTCCGTCCGTCCGTCCTGGATCCAGCCCCGATCCGTCCGTCCATCCGTCCCGGATCTGGGGCGGGGGGGGGGGGGTCTGTCCGTCGGTCTGTCCATCCCAGAGATGGGGGTCCGTCCGTCCGTCCCGGATCGGGGCCGGGGCGGGGGGGGGGTCCCATCCGTCCATCTGTCCCAGAGACGGGGACCCCCCCCCCCAATCCGTCCATCCGTCCGTCCATCCGCTCCCCCCCCCCAAATCGCGGCCCTGGGGGGGGGGGTCCCGCCTCCCCCCCCCTTTTTTTTTTGCACGTCCGGGGACCGGGGGGGGGTGGGGGTGGGGCTTGAAGGGGGCTTTTGGGGGGAGTTGGGGGGATTTTGGGGGTGGGGGGGGCGGGTTTGTATCGGCGCATGACAATAAACGCTGCCTGCACGGAGCCGGACGCCTGGGCCCTGTGGCGAGAGACCCCCCCCCCCCCCACCGGCCCCGGACGCCTGGGCCCCGCGGTGAGAGATCCCCCCCCCCACCCCCCACCGGCCCCGGACGCCTGGGCCCCGCGGCGAGAGACCCCCCCCCCAACCCCTTTGTCCCGGACGCCTGGGCCCCATGGGGGGGGGGCACCCAACCTCCAGCCCGGACACCTGGGCCCCCCCCAATCCTGAATTGGAGGCTCACAGCACCCGGACGCCTGGGCCCCCCAGCACCCAATTTGGGGGGGGGGGGTCTCGACGCACCCGGACGCCTGGGCCCCCCAACCCCAAATCAGAGGCTCACGGTGCCCAGACACCTGGGTCCCCCAGCACCCAATTTGGGGGGGGGGGGTCTCGACGCACCCGGACACCTGGGCCCCCCAACCCCAAATCAGAGGCTCACATCACCCGGACACCTGGGCCCCCCCCAGCACCCAGTTTGGGGGGGGGGGGAGTTCTCGATGCACCCGGACGCCTGGGCCCTCCCAACCCCAAATCAGAGGCTCACGACGCCCGGACGCCTGGGCCCCCCCAGCACCCCGAATTGGGGGGGGGGGGCACTCCTGATGCACCCGGACGCCTGGCCCCCCCCCAGCACCCCGAATTGGGGGGGGGGGACACTCCTGATGCACCCGGACGCCTGGGCCCCCCAGCCCCCCAGTGATGAGACGTGAGGCTGCAGCAGGGTTTTGGGGGGTTTATTGGCCGCGCAGAAAGGGGGGGGGGGTCTTGGGGGGGGATCTGAGGATTTTGGGGGGGGTTCTGGGGGTGGGAAGATCCGGGGGTTTGGGGGGGGGAATCCAGTGTTTTGGGGGGGGATGCGGGGGGCTTGGAGGCGATCCGGGGTTTTGGGGGGGCTCTGGGATTTTGGGTGGGGGTCTGGGGGTTTTGAGGGGGGGGTCCAGTGTTTTGGGGGGGAGCTGGGGGGTTTTGGGGTGGGATCCGAGGGGGTTTTGGGGGGGGCTGGGGGGGGTTTGGGGGGAAATCTAGGAGATTGGGGGGGGGACCCGGGAGGGGGGATTTGGGGGGGTCCGGGAGGGGGGATCCGGGGGGGTTTTGGGGGGGACCCCAGGAGGATTTGGGGGGGTCTGGGGGGGACCCCCGGGGGGGGATCCCGGGAGGTTTTGGGGGGGGACCCCAGGTGATTTGGGGGGGGTCCCCGGGGGTGTTTGGAGGAGGGTTCTGGGGTGATTTGGGGGGGGGGGCCGGGAGGGATCTGGGGGGGCTCCCGGGAGGATATAAGGGGGGGTCCCAGGGAGGATTTGGGGGGGTCCCCCCGGTGATTTGGGGGGGTCCCGGGTGGGGTCCCAGGGAGGATTTGGGGGGTTCCCCCGGTGATTTGGGGGGCTCCCGGGTGGGGTCCCAGGGAGGATTTGGGGGGGTCCCCCCGGTGATTTGGGGGGCTCCCGGGTGGGGTCCCAGGGAGGATTTGAGGGGGGGTCCCGGGGGTGGTTGGGGGGGTCCCAGGGAGGATTTGGGGGGGTCCCCCCAGTGATTTGGGGGGAGTCCTCGGGTGGGGTCCCAGGGAGGATTTGGGGGGGTCCCCCCGGTGATTTGGGGGGAGTCCTCGGGGGGGGTCCCAGGGAGGATTTGGGGGGGTCCCCCCGATGATTTGGGGGGGTCCCGGCGGGGGGGTCCCAGGGAGGATTTGGGGGGGTCCCGGGGGTGGTTGGGGGGGTCCCAGGGAGGATTTGGTGGGGGGGTCCCCCCGGTGATTTGGGGGGCTCCCGGGGGGGGTCCCAGGGAGGATTTGGGGGGGGTCCCGGGTGGGTGGTCCCGGGGGTGATTTGGGGGGGGTCCCAGGGAGGATTTGGGGGGGGTCCCCCCGGTGATTTGGGGGGAGTCCCGGCGGGGGGGTCCCAGGGAGGATTTGGGGGCGGGTCCCGGGGGGGGTCAGCGGCGCTTGGCCCGCTCGGCGGCGTCGAGGGCGGCGAGGCGGCGGGCGGCCGCCAGCAGCTGCAGCAGGTTGAGGGCGGCTTTGAGGGCGGCGGCGGGGGCGCAGAGCCAGAGCCCCCCCCGGAGCAGGCCCAGGCGTCCGGGCAGCACTGCGGGGGGGGGGGGGGGGGGCTGTGGGACCCCCCCGGACCCCCCCCTCCGGCCACAGCCCTCCCAGTGCTCCCAGTGCCCCCCAGTACCCCCCCCTCCGGCCACAGCCCTCCCAGTGCTCCCAGTGCCCCCCCGGACCCCCCCCTCCAGCCACAGCCCTCCCAGTGCCCCCCAATACCCCCCCGGGACCCCCCCCTCCGGCCACAGACCTCCCAGTCCCCCCAGTGCCCACCAGTACCCCCCCCTCCGGCCACAGCCCTCCCAGTGCTCCCAGTGCCCCCCCGGACCCCCCCCTCCGGCCACAGCCCTCCCAGTGCTCCCAGTGCCCCCCCGGAGCCCCCCCTCCGGCCACAGCCCTCCCAGTGCTCCCAGTGCCCCCCCGGACCCCCCCTCCGGCCACAGCCCTCCCAGTGCTCCCAGTGCCCCCCAGTACCCCCCCTCCGGCCACAGCCCTCCCAGTGCTCCCAGTGCCCCCCAGTACCCCCCCGGACCCCCACTCCAGCCACAGCCCCCCCCGGAGCAGGCCCAGGCGTCCGGGCAGCACTGCGGGGGGGGGGGGGGGGGGCTGTGGGACCCCCCCGGACCCCCCCTCCGGCCACAGCCCTCCCAGTGCTCCCAGTGCCCCCCAGTACCCCCCCCTCCGGCCACAGCCCTCCCAGTGCTCCCAGTGCCCCCCCGGACCCCCCCCTCCAGCCACAGCCCTCCCAGTGCCCCCCAATACCCCCCCGGACCCCCCCCTCCGGCCACAGACCTCCCAGTCCCCCCAGTGCCCACCAGTACCCCCCCCTCCGGCCACAGCCCTCCCAGTGCTCCCAGTGCCCCCCCGGACCCCCCCCTCCGGCCACAGCCCTCCCAGTGCTCCCAGTGCCCCCCGGAGCCCCCCCTCCGGCCACAGCCCTCCCAGTGCTCCCAGTGCCCCCCCCGGACCCCCCCTCCGGCCACAGCCCTCCCAGTGCTCCCAGTGCCCCCCAGTACCCCCCTCCGGCCACAGCCCTCCCAGTGCTCCCAGTGCCCCCCAGTACCCCCCCGGACCCCCACTCCAGCCACAGCCCCCCCCGGAGCAGGCCCAGGCGTCCGGGCAGCACTGCGGGGGGGGGGGGGCTGTGGGACCCCCCCGGACCCCCCCCTCCGGCCACAGCCCTCCCAGTGCCCCCCAATACCCCCCCGGACCCCCCCTCCGGCCACAGACCTCCCAGTCCCCCCAGTGCCCACCAGTACCCCCCCCTCCGGCCACAGCCCTCCCAGTGCTCCCAGTGCCCCCCCGGACTCCCCCCTCTGGCCACAGCCCTCCCAGTGCTCCCAGTGCCCCCCAGTGCCCCCCCGGAGCCCCCCTCCGGCCACAGCCCTCCCAGTGCTCCCAGTGCCCCCCCGGACCCCCCCCTCCAGCCACAGCCCTCCCAGTGCTCCCAGTGCCCCCCAGTACCCCCCCCTCCGGCCACAGCCCTCCCAGTGCTCCCAGTGCCCCCCAGTACCCCCCCGGACCCCCCCCTCCGGCCACAGCCCTCCCAGTGCTCCCAGTGCCCCCCCGGACCCCCCCTCCGGCCACAGACCTCCCAGTGCTCCCAGTGCCCCCCAGTACCCCCCCAGACCCCCACTCCGGCCAGAGCCCCCCCCGGAGCAGGCCCAGGCGTCCGGGCAGCACTGCGGGGGGGGGGGGGCTGTGGGACCCCCCCGGACCCCCCCCCTCCGGCCACAGCCCTCCCAGTGCTCCCAGTGCCCCCCAGTACCCCCCCCTCCGGCCACAGCCCTCCCAGTGCTCCCAGTGCCCCCCCGGACCCCCCCCTCCAGCCACAGCCCTCCCAGTGCTCCCAGTGCCCCCCAGTACCCCCCCGGACCCCCACTCCGGCCACAGCCCCCCCCGGAGCAGGCCCAGGCGTCCGGGCAGCACTGCGGGGGGGGGGGGCTGTGGGACCCCCCCGGACCCCCCCCTCCGGCCACAGCCCTCCCAGTGCTCCCAGTGCCCCCCCGGACCCCCCCCCCGGCCACAGCCCTCCCAGTGCTCCCAGTGCCCCCCCGGACCCCCCCCCCGGCCACAGCCCTCCCAGTGCCCCCCAGTGCCCCCCCGGAGCCCCCACTCCGGCCACAGCCCTCCCAGTGCTCCCAGTGCCCCCCAGTACCCCCCCGGACCCCCCCTCCGGCCACAGCCCTCCCAGTGCTCCCAGTGCCCCCCAGTACCCCCCCCTCCGGCCACAGCCCTCCCAGTGCTCCCAGTACCCCCCAGTACCCCCCCGGACCCCCACTCCGGCCACAGCCCCCCCCGGAGCAGGCCCAGGCGTCCGGGCAGCACTGCGGGGGGGGGGGGGCTGTGGGACCCCCCCGGACCCCCCCCTCCGGCCACAGCCCTCCCAGTGCTCCCAGTGCCCCCCAGTACCCCCCCCTCCGGCCACAGCCCTCCCAGTGCTCCCAGTGCCCCCAGTACCCCCCCCTCCGGCCACAGCCCTCCCAGTGCTCCCAGTGCCCCCCCGGACCCCCCCCTCCAGCCACAGCCCTCCCAGTGCTCCCAGTGCCCCCCAGTACCCCCCCCTCCGGCCACAGCCCTCCCAGTGCTCCCAGTGCCCCCCAGTACCCCCCCGGACCCCCACTCCGGCCACAGCCCCCCCCGGAGCAGGCCCAGGCGTCCGGGCAGCACTGCGGGGGGGGGGGCTGTGGGACCCCCCCAGACCCCCCCCTCCGGCCACAGCCCTCCCAGTGCTCCCAGTGCCCCCCAGTACCCCCCCTCCGGCCACAGCCCTCCCAGTGCTCCCAGTGCCCCCCCGGACCCCCCCCTCCGGCCACAGCCCTCCCAGTGCTCCCAGTGCCCCCCAGTACCCCCCCCTCCGGCCACAGCCCTCCCAGTGCTCCCAGTGCCCCCCCGGACCCCCCCCTCCGGCCACAGCCCTCCCAGTGCCCCCCAGTGCCCCCCCGGAGCCCCCCCTCCGGCCACAGCCCTCCCAGTGCTCCCAGTGCCCCCCAGTATCCCCCCCGGACCCCCCACGCCGGCCACAGCCCTCCCAGTGCCCCCCAATACCCCCCCGGACCCCCCCCTCCGGCCACAGCCCTCCCAGTGCTCCCAGTGCCCCCCCGGACCCCCCCCTCCGGCCACAGCCCTCCCAGTGCCCCCCCGGACCTCCCCTCCGGCCACAGCCCTCCCAGTGCCCCCAGTGCCCCCAGTACCCCCCTCCGGCCACAGCCCTCCCAGTGCCCCCCCGGACCCCCCCTCCGGCCACAGCCCTCCCAGTGCTCCCAGTGCCCCCCCGGAGCCCCCCCTCCGGCCACAGCCCTCCCAGTGCTCCCAGTACCCCCCCGGACCCCCCCTCCGGCCACAGCCCTCCCAGTGCTCCCAGTGCCCCCCCGGACCCCCCCCTCCGGCCACAGCCCTCCCAGTGCGGCCTCGTGCCGCTCCCAGTTCTCCCAGTGCTCCCCCAGTCCCCCCCAGCACCCCCCCAGTCCCCCCCCAGCACCCTCCCAGTCCCCCCAGTGCCCACCAGCAGGCCCCTCGCCGAAGCGCAGAAGGTAGAGGCTGCAGTAAAACCCCCCCAGTCCCCCCCCAGCACCCCCCAGTGCCCACCAGCACCCCCCCAGTCCCACCCAGCACCCCCCCAGTCCCCCCAGTCCCCCCCAGTCCCTCCCAGTCCCCCCAGTGCCCACCAGCAGGCCCCTCGCCGAAGCGCAGCAGGTAGAGGCTGCAGTAAAACCCCCCCAGACCCCCCCAGACCCCCCAGTCCCACCCAGCACCCCCCCCAGCCCCCCCAGTCCCCCCCCAGTCCCCCCAGCACCCCCCAGACCCCCCCCAGTGCCCCCCAGTCCCCCCAGTGCCCACCAGCAGGCCCCTCGCCGAAGCGCAGCAGGTAGAGGCTGCAGTAAAACCCCCCCAGACCCCCCCCAGACCCCCCCCCAGCACTCCCCCAGTCCCCCCCAGTCCCCCCCAGTCCCCCCAGTGCCCACCAGCAGGCCCCTCGCCGAAGCGCAGCAGGTAGAGGCTGCAGTAAAACCCCCCCCAGCACCCCCCCCAGCACCCCCCCAGTCCCCCCAGCACCCCCCCAGCACCCCCCCAGTCCCCCCCAGTCCCCCCAGTGCCCACCAGCAGGCCCCTCGCTGAAGCGCAGCAGGTAGAGGCTGCAGTAAAACCCCCCCAGACCCCCTCCAGTCCCCCCAGCACCCCCCGAGCCCCCCCCAGTTCCCCCCAGCACCCCCCCAGTCCCCCCCAGTCCCTCCCAGTCCCCCCAGTGCCCACCAGCAGGCCCCTCGCCGAAGCGCAGCAGGTAGAGGCTGCAGTAAAACACCCCCAGACCCCCCCCAGTCCCCCCAGACCCCCCCAGCACCCCCCCAGTGCCCCCCAGTCCCCCCCCAGTCCCTCCCAGTCCCCCCAGTGCCCACCAGCAGGCCCCTCGCCGAAGCGCAGCAGGTAGAGGCTGCAGTAAAACCCCCCCAGACCCCCCCCAGCCCCCCCAGTGCCCACCAGCACCCCCCCAGTCCCCCCCCAGTCCCCCCCAGCCCCCCCCAGTGCCCACCAGCACCCCCCCAGTCCCCCCCAGTCCCTCCCAGTCCCCCCAGTGCCCACCAGCAGGCCCCTCGCCGAAGCGCAGCAGGTAGAGGCTGCAGTAAAACCCCTCGTTGCCGGCGCAGAGCAGGAACAGGAGGGGCTGCGGGGGGGGTGGGGGGGTCACCCCAAAATACCCCCCCGAACTCACCCCACAGACCCCCCCCAGGACCCTCAAGGACCCCCCCGGGACCGCAAAATACCCCCCAGACCCCCAAATACACCCCCAGGACCCCACATACCCCCTGGGACCCCCACATACCCCCCCAGACCCCAAAATACCCCCCAGACCCCCAAATACACCCCCAGGACCCCCACATACCCCCCCGGGACCCCCACATACCCCCCCGACCCCACCCCAAATGCCCCCCCAGACCCCCACATACCCCCCCAGGACCCCAACATACCCCCTGGGACCCCAAAATACCCCCAGACCCCCAAATACACCCCCAGGACCCCCAAGTACCCCCTAGGACCCCCACATACCCCCCAGACCCCAAAATACCCCCAAGACCCCCAAGTACCCCCCAGGACCCCAAAGTACCCCCTGGGACCCCCAAATACCCCCCCAGACCCCAAAATACCCCCTGGACCCCCCACATACCGCCCAGACCCCAAAATACACCCCCTGGGACCCCCACATACCCCCCCCAGGACCCTCACATACCCCCTGGGACCTCCATATACCCCCCCAGGACCCCCAAGTACACCCCAGGACCCCCAAATACACCCCCAGGACACCCACATACCCCCCCGGACCCCCACATACCCCCTGGGACCCCCAAATACCCCCCAGACCCCCAAATACACCCCCAGGACCCCCAAGTACCCCCCAGGACCCCCACATACCTCCTGGAACCCCAAATACCCCCCGGGACCCCAAAATACCCCCCCGGCACCCCCAAATACACCCCCAGGACCCCCAAGTACCCCCTGGGACCCCCACATACCGCCCAGACCCCCAAATACCCCTCTCGGGACCCCCACATACCCCCCCAGGACCCTCACATACCCCCTGGGACCTCCATATACCCCCCCCAGGACCCCCAAATAGCCCCCAGGACCCCCAAATACCCCCCCAGGACCCCCACATACCCCCCCAGACCTCCACATACCTCCTGGAAGCCCCACATACCCCCCCAGACCCCCAAATACCCCCCAGGACCCCCAAATACACCCCCAGGACCCCCAAGTACCCCCCAGGACCCCCACATACCGCCCAGGACCCCCACATACCTCCTGGAACCCCAAATACCCCCCAGACCCCAAAATACCCCCCAGGACCCCCAAATACACCCCCAGGACCCCCAAGTACCCCCTGGGACCCCCACATACCGCCCAGACCCCCAAATACCCCCCCTGGGACCCCCACATACCCCCCGTGACCCCAAAAAACCCCCCAGGACCCCCACATACCCCCCTGACCCCACCCCAAACACCCCCCAGACCCCCAAATACCCCCCCGACCCCACCCCAAAAGCCCCCCCAGACCCCCACATACCCCCCGGGACCCCCACATACCCCCCCGACCCCACCCCAAAAGCCCCCCCAGACCCCCACATACCCCCCGGGACCCCCACATACCCCCCCGACCCCACCCCAAACACCCCCCGGGCGCCACATATACCCCCTGGGACCCCCAACTACCATCTCAGAGCCCCAAACGCCCCCCAAGACCCCTCCCAACTCCCCCTGGGACCCCTCAAAACCCCTCCAAGACCCCCACGTACCGCCCCCCACCCCAGTGCATGCTGGGCCGCCGGAGGACCCCCCCCCCCACCCCAGTGCAGGCTGGGACACCGGAGGACCCCCACCCCCCACCCCAGTGCATGCTGGGACACTGGCGGACCCCCACCCCCCACCCCAGTGCATGCTGGGACACCGGCGGACCCCCACCCCCCACCCCGGTGCATGCTGGGACACCGGCGGACCCCCGCCCCCCCCCCCCGGTGCATGCTGGGACACTGGAGGACCCCCGCCCCCCACCCCGGTGCATGCTGGGACACTGGAGGACCCCACCCCAGTGCATGCTGGGACACCGGCAGACCCCCGCCCCCCACCCCAGTGCACGCTGGGACACCGGTGGACCCCGTCCCCTGCCCCGGTGCAGGCTGGGACACCGGAGGACCCCCCCCCCAGTGCATGCTGGGACACCGGCGGACCCCACCCCCCACCCCGGTGCATGCTGGGACACCGGAGGACCCCGCCCCCCCGCCCCGGTGCACGCTGGGACACCAGAGGACCCCACCCCAGTGCATGCTGGGCCGCCGGCGGACCCCACCCCCCACCCCAGTGCATGCTGGGCCGCCGGTGGACCCCACCCCAGAGGACCCCGCCCCGGTGCAGGCTGGGACACCGGAGGACCCCGCCCCCCGCCCCGGTGCAGGCTGGGCCGCCGGCGGACCCGCCCCAGTGCATGCTGGGACACCGGAGGACCCCCACCCCGGTGCAAGCTGGGCCGCCGGAGGACCCCACCCTGGAGGACCCCGCCCCGGTGCAGGCTGGGACACCGGAGGACCCCGCCCCCCGCCCCGGTGCAGGCTGGGCCGCCGGCGGACCCGCCCCAGTGCATGCTGGGACACCGGCGGACCCCACCCCCCACCCCAGTGCATGCTGGGCCGCCGGTGGACCCCACCCCAGAGGACCCCGCCCCGGTGCAGGCTGGGACACCGGAGGACCCCGCCCCCCGCCCCGGTGCAGGCTGGGCCGCCGGCGGACCCGCCCCAGTGCATGCTGGGACACCGGAGGACCCCCACCCCGGTGCAAGCTGGGCCGCCGGAGGACCCCACCCCAGAGGACCCCGCCCCGGTGCAGGCTGGGACACCGGAGGACCCCGCCCCCCGCCCCGGTGCAGGCTGGGCCGCCGGCGGACCCGCCCCAGTGCATGCTGGGACACCGGAGGACCCCCACCCCGGTGCAAGCTGGGCCGCCGGAGGACCCCACCCTGGAGGACCCCGCCCCGGTGCAGGCTGGGACACCGGAGGACCCCGCCCCCCGCCCCGGTGCAGGCTGGGCCGCCGGCGGACCCGCCCCAGTGCATGCTGGGACACCGGCGGACCCCACCCCCCACCCCAGTGCATGCTGGGCCGCCGGTGGACCCCACCCCAGAGGACCCCGCCCCGGTGCAGGCTGGGACACCGGAGGACCCCGCCCCCCGCCCCGGTGCAGGCTGGGCCGCCGGCGGACCCGCCCCAGTGCATGCTGGGACACCGGAGGACCCCCACCCCGGTGCAAGCTGGGCCGCCGGAGGACCCCACCCTGGAGGACCCCGCCCCGGTGCAGGCTGGGACACCGGAGGACCCCGCCCCCCGCCCCGGTGCAGGCTGGGCCGCCGGCGGACCCGCCCCAGTGCATGCTGGGACACCGGAGGACCCCCCCACCCCGGTGCAAGCTGGGCCGCCGGAGGACCCCACCCTGGAGGACCCCGCCCCGGTGCAGGCTGGGACACCGGAGGACCCCGCCCCCCGCCCCGGTGCAGGCTGGGCCGCCGGCGGACCCGCCCCAGTGCATGCTGGGACACCGGAGGACCCCCACCCCGGTGCAAGCTGGGCCGCCGGAGGACCCCACCCTGGAGGACCCCGCCCCGGTGCAGGCTGGGACACCGGAAGACCCCGCCCCCCGCCCCGGTGCAGGCTGGGACACCGGAGGACCCCGCCCCCCGCCCCGGTGCAGGCTGGGACACCGGCGGACCCCGCCCCCCGCCCGGGTGCATGCTGGGCCGCCGGCGGACCCACCCGGGAGCCGTAGTAGAGGCGCAGGAAGCGGTTGCCGTCGGCCCCGATGCTCTTGTGGCTCTGGCCGCCCTGGAGCGCCGCGCTGCCGTGACGGGAACAGGCAGGGGTTGGCGGGGGGGGGGGGGGAGGAGCCATGGGGCCGGCCGGGGGGGGGGGAGGCCCCGCCCACCTGTGCAGGTGCAGCCAATGGCTGGCGACGTCCAGGGCGGTGACCAGGAGGAAGAGGGGGGCGGCGGGCGGGTAGAGCAGCGCCAGGTTGAGCAGGAGCCCCATGGCGGCGCAGCGGTCCGTCAGCATGTCCAGCAGCGCCCCGAAGCGGGTGCCTGGGGGAGGGGAGGGGCGTGGCCACCGTCAGCCACGCCCCCTCCCACCGGCTCCGCCCCCTCCCACCGGCTCCGCCCCCCCAGCAGCTCCGCACCCCCCCCCTCCTTCTCCCTTCAAGCCCCGCTGCAAGGGGAAGCCCCGCTCTCTGGTACGGGGTGGGCTCCGCCCCCCCTTGCTGGGCCCCGCCCACCCTGCTGGGCCCCGCCCACCCTGCTGGGCCCCCGCCCCTCCCCAGGCAACCAGGCGACTCTTAATAGAGACCAGGCCCCGCCCCCCCGAGGAGCCCCGCCCCCAAAACTTAGGCCCCACCCCCAAGGAGAAGCCCCGCCCCCAAAACTTAGGCCCCGCCCCCACATCTTAGGCCCCACCCCCAACGAGAAGCACCACCCCTACAGCTTAAGCCCCGCCCCCAAGGAGGAGCTCCACCCTCAACGAGGAGCCCCACCCCTACATCTTAAGCCCCGCCCCCAAGGATAAGCTCCACCCCAATGAGGACCCCCACCCCTACATCTTAAGCCCCGCCCCCAATGATAAGCCCCACCCCCAAGAAGCAGCCCTGCCCCTACAACTTAAGCCCCGCCCCCAAGGAGGAGCTCCACCCCTACAGCTTAGGCCCCGCCCCCAACGATAAGCACCACCCCCAAGGAGAAGCACCACCTCCTACATCTTAGGCCCCGCCCCCAAGGATAAGCCCCACCCCCTGCAGTGTAGACCCCGCCCCCAAGGAGATGCTCCACCCCTACAGCATAGGCCCCACCCCCCAAGAAGAAGCCCCACCCCCCAAGGAAATGGTCCACCCCCTACATCCTAGGCCCCGCCCCCAAAGCAAAGCCCCACCCCCTGAACCTTAGACTGCTGTCTATGGCTCTGGTCTCGCCCCCAAGCAGAAGCCACGCCCCCAGACAGTAGACCCCACCCCCAAGGAGAAGCCCCGCCCCACCTATAAGCCCCACCCCCAGGAGGAAACACCTTGGCATTGCCCTGCCCCGCCCCCACCGGGCCAGGCCCCGCCCCCTCACTGCAAGATCTGGAGAAGCCCCGCCCCCTGCACCAAGCCCCGCCCCCAGGAGGAGACCCTCCCCCCCGCAACACCGCCCCGCCTCCACCTCCCCCACCGGGGCCCAACCCCACCCCGTGCCCAAGCCCCGCCCCCTGCACCAAGCCCCGCCCCCTACACCAAGCTCCTCCCCTAGGAGGAGACACCCCCACAACACCGCCCCGCCTCCACCTCCCCCACCAGGGCCCAACCCCGCCCCCTGCACCCAAGCCCCGCCCCCTACACCAAGCCCCGCCCCCTACACCAAGCCCCGCCCCCAGGAGGAGACCACCCCCCCACACACAACACCACGCCGCCTCCACCTCCCGCACCGGGACCCAGCCCCGCCCCCCCGGCGCCCAAGCCCCGCCCCCTGCACCAAGCCCCGCCCCCTGCACCAAGCCCCGCCCCCAGGAGGAGACACCCCCCCCCCTGCAACACCACCCCGCCTCCACCTCCCACACCGGGACCCAACCCCGCCCCCTGCACCCAAGCCACGCCTCCAGCACCCCAAGCCCCGCCTCCTGTGCCCAAGCCACGCCCCCTGTGCCCTAGCCACGCCCACATGAGGAGACACCCCTGAAACACCGACCTGCCTCCACCTCCCCCTCCAGGGCCCAACCCCGCCCCCTGCACCCAAGCCCCACCTCCAGCACCCCAAGCCACACCCCCTGTGCCAAAGCCACGCCCCCTGTGCCCAAGCCACGCCCCCAGGAGGAGACACCCCTGCAACACCGCCCTGCCTCCACCTCCACCGCCCAAGCCCCGCCCCCCGGCGCCCAAGCCCCGCCCCCCACCCCCAGCCCCGCCCCCCGGGCCCCAGGCCCCGCCCACCCTGGTCGAGGCGCCGGGCGAGGTGGCCGTCGAGGGCGTCGAGGAGGCCGCTGAGGACGTAGCAGGCGGCGGCCGGCCCCGGCCGGCGGGGCATGAGGCAGCAGGAGAGGGCGGCCAGGCCCAGGCGCACGTACCCTGGGGGGCAGGCGGGGGTCGGGGGGCGCGCCGCCCCACGGCTCCGCCCCCGGCACCCCGCACGGCCCTGCCGCCGCCCCGCGGCCCCCCACGGCACCCCCCCCGCGGCCCCCACGGCCGCCCCACCGCCCCTACAGCCCCCCCCCGCAGCACCCCACGGCCGCCCCACGTCCCCCTACAGCACCCCACGTCCTCCTACAGCACCCCACGTCCCCCTACAGCACCCCATAGCCCCCCCGCAGCACCCCACATCTGCCCCACGCCCCCCTACAGCACCCCATAGCCCCCTACAGCACCCCACGTCCCCCTACAGCACCCCATAGCCCCCCCACAGCACCCCACATCTGCCCCACACCCCCCTACAGCACCCCATAGCCCCCTACAGCACCCCACGTCCCCCTACAGCACCCCATAGCCCCCTACAGCACCCCATAGCCCCCCCGCAGCACCCCACATCTGCCCCACGCCCCCCTACAGCACCCCATAGCCCCCTACAGCACCCCACATCTGCCCCACACCCCCCTACAGCACCCCACGTCCCCCTACAGCACCCCATAGCCCCCCCCAGCACCCCACATGGCCCTGCCTCCGCCCCGCAGCCCCCTACAGCACCCCACAGCACCCCCCTTCCCCCTATACCTGCCCCACAGCACCCCACATCCGCCCCACAGCCCCCACATCCCCCTATACCTGCCCCACAGCACCTCACATCCCCCTACAGCACCCCACAGCCCCCTACATCCACCCCACAGCCCCCTACAGCACACCACAGCACCCCACATCCCCCTATACCTGCCCCACAGCACCCTACAGCCCCCTACAGCACCCCACAGCCCCCTACATCCACCCCACAGCCCCCTACAGCACACCACAGCCCCCACATCCCCCTATACCTGCCCCACAGCACCCCACAGCCCCCTACAGCACCCCACAGCCCCCTACATCCGCCCCACAGCCCCCACATCCCCCTATACCTGCCCCACAGCACCCTACAGCCCCCTACAGCACCCCACAGCCCCCTACAGCACCCTACACCCCCCTACAGCACCCCATAGCACCCCCATCCCCCTATACCTGCCCCACAGCACCCCACAGCCCCCTATACCTGCCCCACAGCCCCCTACATCCGCCCCACAGCCCCCCTACAGCACCCTACACCCCCCTACAGCACCCCACAGCACCCCCATCCCCCTATACCTGCCCCACAGCACCCCACAGCCCCCTACATCTGCCCCACAGCACCCTACACCCCCCCACAGCACCCCACATCCCTCTACAGCCCCCCACAGCCCCCCACATCCGCCCCACAGCACCCCACATCCCTCTACAGCACCCCACAGCCCCCCACATCCGCCCCACAGCCCCCCCACCCCCTCCCGACCCCCCCCCACCCGCGCCCCGGCGCTCACCGATGACGTTGGGCACGAACAGGAAGATGTTCTCGCCCTCCGCCATGGCCGCGGCGCCCCCCGGGTCCCCCCGGCCGCCGCCGCCCGCGCCCAGCACCGGCCCCGCCGCTCCTGCCGCTGCCCCTTTAAGAGCCGCCCCGCCCTCTTCCGCCCCCCCCTCCCCGCCGGACGCTACCACGTGGCGCGGGGGGTGGGGGGGGGAGAGAAGCGTGGCGGGCAGAGGGGCGGGGCCTCGCGCAGGGGGCGGGGCCGGCTCGGTTAAGCGGTGGGATTATCTTCTCCGCCTCCGGTTATGACATGGGGTGGGGGGCGGGATTGGGGGGGGGAAGCGACTCCTGCACAGGCGCCCCCCCCCCCCCGCGCAGTTGGTACGGCCCGGCGGGACGCCCCCCCTCTCGCGCATGCGCGAAGGGCAGCCGCGCCTGCGCGTTCCCGCCTCCCTCCCGCAGCGCAGCGAGGCGCCGGAGGACCGCGGGGCAGAGCGGCGCGGCCGCGGCGCTTCCGGGATGGGCCGCGTGACCCGCGCCAGCCAATCAAGGCGCCGTCCTCCGCAGCGCAGCGAGGCGCCGGAGGACCGCGGGGCAGAGCGGCGCGGCCGCGGCGCTTCCGGGATGGGCCGCGTGATGCGCAGCAGCCAATCGGGGCGGCGGACTGGCTCCCAGCCGCCTCCACCCCGGCGCGGGCCCCTTTCCCAGCAGCCCTCGCGGCAGGGGCCGCCTCCTTCCCACCATGCCCCGCGGCAGACATGGCGGTGCTCCCATAATACCCCGGGGCAGGCCTAGCCAGGCCAGGCCCCACCCCCAACCGAAATTGGGCTCTTTGATTCGTAACGTCATTGATAATTAACGTTAATAATTAATTACCCCTATGGCAGCCCCTCCCCCCTGCATGACGTCCACCCCCCCCCCTTCCCGCCCTGCCCAGGGGGCCCCGGCGTCCGGGCGCGTGACAAAGGCGGCGGAGCCCGTCCCGTTCTCGTCGTTATTATTCTCGTTAACGTCGTTGTCCCCCCCCGGCCGCTGCCGCCCGGCGAGTAGAAAACCAAAAAAAAAAAAAAAAAAGTAAAAGTCCGTTTCGGGGGGGCCCTTTGGCACCTGGCGGGGGGCGACGAGGGTTTCGAGGCCCCCGCTGAAAACGAAGGGGGAGGTTTCAAGCCCCCCATCACACAGTCTCCCCCCCCACCCCGGAGGGTGGTTTCAAGGGTGCCCTCTCCAAACCCCCAGGGCAGTGGTTTCGAGGGCACCCAATCCAAGCCCCTGGGGGTGGTTTCGAGGGCGCCCAATCCAAGCCCCTGGGGGCGGTTTCGAGGGCACCCTCTCCAAATCCTCAGGCAGTGGTTTTAAGGGCACCCAATCCAAACCCCTGAGGGCGGTTTCAAGGGTGCCTTATCCAAACCCCCAGGCAGTGGTTTCGAGGGCGCCCATTCCAAGCGCCTGGGGGTGGTTTCGAGGGCACCCTCTCCAAGCTGCTAGGGGCGGTTTCGAAGGTGCCCAATCGAAACCTCTACGGGTGGTTTCGAGGGTGCCCAACCCAAACCCCTAGGGGTGGTTTTAAGGGCACCCTCTCCCCTGGGGGCGGTTTCAAGGGCGCCCTCGCCCCCCCCTTCCCCCGTTTCGGGGCGGATTTAAAGGGGGGGGGAGAAGGGGGGGGTTATTTACAGGAGGCCGTCGGGGAGAGCGCCCCAGTCCCAAGCCGCCGCTGCCGTGTGGGGCGAGAGGGAGGGGGGGGGAGGCGGGCTTGCTCATCTCAGGGAGCCGGCGGGGCGGGCCCAGGCATCCGGGCCGCCGCTGTCGCCCCCCCCCCCCAAAACCGCCGCCGCTCAGGAGTAGGAGTAGTGGGAGCCGTTGAGGATGTGGGAGGCGACGCTGGCGGAGCGGCTGAGGCCCGGGTCGCCGGCGCCGCCCGAGGCGGTGCGCCGCAGGGGCTGGGGGCTGTTTCGAGGCACCCCGGCGGTGGGGCCGCGAGCGGGCGGCGGGGGCGGGGGCGGGGGCGGCGGGTGCAGCCAGGCCGGGGCGGGGGCGGGGGGCTGGCGCCAGGCGTGGGGGGCGCTGGGGGGGCCGTGGCTCCAGTGGGAGCCGCTGCGGGGCACGGGGCGCGAGGGCCAGGGCGGGCCGGGGGGGGCGGCGGCGGCGTAGCCCCGGCTCAGCGCCTCGGCCGGGATGCCGCCCAGCGCCATGTTGCTGAAGCCCAGGCGCATGCTCTCCGAGTCGAAGGCCTCGATCTCCCGCGCCTGCCGCTCCAGCAGCCCCCGGATGCGCTCCGAGCGCTCGTTCTGCAGCGACAGCATCTCCTCCTCGATCTGTGGGGGGGGGACGGGAGGCTCGAAACCGCCCGGAAAGACACCGCGGGGCGCCTTGAAACCGACGGGAAACGCGGGGTGCGAAGCCGACGGGAAATGTGGGGTGGGGTGCCTCGAAACCGCCCGGAAAGACACCGCGGGGCGCCTTGAAACCGACGGGAAACGCGGGGTGCGAAGCCGACGGGAAATGTGGGGTGGGGTGCCTCGAAACCGCCCGGAAAGACACCGCGGGGCGCCTTGAAACCGCCGGGAAACGCGGGGTGCGAAGCCGACGGGAAATGTGGGGTGGGGTGCCTCGAAACCGCCCGGAAAGACACCGCGGGGCGCCTTGAAACCGCCGGGAAACGCGGGGTGCGAAGCCGCAAAATCAATGGGAAATGTGGGGTGGGGTGCCTCGAAACCGCCCGGAAAGACACCGCGGGGCGCCTTGAAACCGACAGGAAATGCGGGGTGCGAAGCCGACGGGAAATGTGGGGTGGGGTGCCTCGAAACCGCCCAGAAAGACACTGCGGGGTGCCTTGAAACCAACGGGAAACGCGGGGTGCGAAGCCGCAAAATCAATGGGAAATGTGGGGTGGGGTGCCTCTAAACCACCCAGAAAGACACTGCGGGGCGGCTTGAAACCACCAGGAAAGGCAGGGTGCGAAGCCGCGAAACCGACGGGAAATGTGGGGTGGGGTGCCTCGAAACTGCCTGGAAACACATGGCAGGGCGCCTTAAAACCACTGGGAAACGTGGGGTGCGAAGCCGCGAAACTGACAGGAAACGTGACGTGGGGTGCCTCAAAACCACTGGGAAATATGGGATGGGGTGCCTTGAAACTGATGGGAAATATGGGATGGGGGGCCCCAAAACTACTAAGAAATATGAGATAGGGAGCTTCAAAATCACCAGGAAATACAGGGCAGGGCACCTCAAAACACACAAGAAATACAGGTTGGGTCACCTTGAAACCACTGAGAAATACAAGCTGAGCCTCAAAACCGATGGGAAATATGCAGTGAGGAGTCTTGAAACCATCAAGACTTCCATGGGGATTCCTGAAACCATCAAGATCCTCAAGTAGGAGCCTTAAAACCACCAAGATCCCCATGGGGAACCCCCAAACCACCAGGTTCCTCAAGGGGGAGCCCCAAAACCACCAAAATTCCCCATGGGGAGCCCTGAAACCACCAAGATTGTCAAGTGTGAACCCCAAAACCACCAGAACGCCCACGGGGAAGCCTGAAACTGCTCAGATCCTCAGGGGGGAGCTTCAAAACCACCAAAACCTACATGGGGAAGCCTGAAACTGCTGAAATCCTCAAGGAGGAGCCCTGAAACCACCAAGATCCCCACAAGGAAGCCTAAAACTGCCGAGATCCTCGGGGGGGAGACCCAAAACCACTAGAACACCCACAGGGAAGCCTGAAACCGCCGAGATCCTCAAGGGAGAGCCTCGAAACCGCCAAGATCCCCACCGGGAAGCTTGAAACCGCCGAGTTCCTCAAGGGAGAGCCCTGAAACCGCCAAGAACCCCACCGGGAAGCCTGAAACCGCCGAGATCCTCAAGGGGGAGTCCCAAAATCACTAGAATACCCACGGGGAAGCCTGAAACCACCGAGATCCTCAAGGAGGAGCCCTGAAACCGCCGAGATCCCCACCGGGAAGCCTGAAACCGCCAAGATCCTCAAGGGAGAGCCCTGAAGCCACCAAGATCCCCACCAGGAAGCCTGAAACCGCCGAGATCCTCAAGGGGGAGTCCCAAAATCACTAGAATACCCACGGGGAAGCCTGAAACCACCGAGATCCTCAAGGAGGAGCCCTGAAACCGCCGAGATCCCCACCGGGAAGCCTGAAACCGAGATCCTCAAGGGGGAGCCCCAAAATCACTGGAATACCCATGGGGAAGCTTGAAACCACCGAGATCCTCAAGGGAGAGCCCTGAAACCGCCGAGATCTCCACGGGGAAGCCTGAAACCACCGAGATCCTCAAGGGAGAGCCATGAAACCGCCGAGACTCCCACGGGGAACGTGGTGACCGCCCGGACGGTCAGAGCGAGAGCCCCGAAAGGGCCGCGCCGGCCGCGAGGGAGCCTCAGAGAGGCCCCCCCAACCCCCCGCCCCGGGCCGCGTGCCAGCCGGGGCCCCATACCCGCTGCTCGAGGAGGGCGCGGCGGATGGAGACGCGCTGCTCGAGCTCCTTGGCCTCGCGCTCGTGCTGCGCCTCCGTGTGCATCTTGATCTTGCTCTGGTAGGCGTTGAGCAGCTCCAGCTCCTGCTGCAGCTGCAGCCGCAGCACCTGGTACTCGGCCTCCTGCGTCTCGTCCAGCCGCAGCTGCGGGCACCCGGCGGCGCCGTGGGGTCCCCGGGGTGCCCTGGGGCGCCCCGGCGGCCCCCTCGGGTCCCCGGCGCTTCGCGAGTCTCCGGCCCTCGTCTCCCCACCTTGGGTGGCCGTCGGGTCCCCGTGACCCCAGCTCTGGTCCTCCCATACTCCTGTTGCTTCTTCGTAGCCCCCTTGGGTGGCCGTCGGGTCCCCGTGGTCCCAGCCCTGGTCCCCCTGTGGTCCCATTGGGTCCCCATGTCCCCATCTCTGGTCCCCTGTGGCCATGGGTCCTATGTCCCCATTGGGTCCCCATCTCTGGTTCTCTTTGGTCCCTGTGGCCCCATCCCCACGTGTGGTTACCCCCCATCCCCACGTTCCCATCTCCATCCCCACGTCCCCACCTCCATCCCCATGTGGTTACCCCCCATCCCCACGTCCCCACCTCCATCCCCACGTCCCCACCTCAATCCCCATGTGGTTACCACCCCATCGCGACGTACCCACCTCCATCCCCATGTGGTTACCCCCCATCCCCACGTCCCCACCTCCATCCCCGTGTGGTTATCCCCCATCCCCACGTCCCCACCTCTATTCCCACGTCCCTGCCTCCATCCCCACGTCCCCACCTCCATCCCCGTGTGGTTACCCCCCATCCCCACGTCCCCACCTCTATTCCCACGTCCCTGCCTCCATCCCCATGTGGTTACCCCCCATCCCCACGTCCCCACCTCCATCCCCACGTCCCCGCCTCCATCCCCGTGTGGTTACCCCCCATCCCCACGATCCCACCTCCATCCCCACGTCCCCGCCTCCATCCCCATGTGGTTACCCCCCATCCCCATGTTCCCACCTCAATCCCCACGTCCCCACCTCCATCCCCATGTGCTTACCCCCCATCCCCACGTCCCCACCTCCATCCCCATGTGCTTACCCCCCATCCCCATGTCCCCACCTCCATCCCCATGTGGTTACCCCCCATCCCCACGTCCCCACCTCCATCCCCACGTCCCCACCTCCATCCCCGTGTGGTTACCCCCCATCCCCACGTCCCCACCTCCATTCCCATGTCCCCACCTCCATCCCCATGTGGTTACCCCCCATCCCCACGTCCCCACCTCCATCCCCACGTCCCCACCTCCATCCCCACGTCCCTGCCTCCATCCCCATGTGGTTACCCCCCATCCCCACGTCCCCGCCTCCATCCCCATGTGCTTACCCCCCATCCCCACGTCCCCACCTCCATCCCCACGTCCCCACCTCCATCCCCATGTGCTTACCCCCCATCCCCACGTCCCCACCTCCATCCCCATGTCCCCGCCTCCATCCCCGTGTGGTTACCCCCCATCCCCACGTTCCCATCTCCATCCCCACGTCCCCACCTCCATCCCCATGTGGTTACCCCCCATCCCCACATCCTCACCTCCATCCCCACGTCCCCACCTCCATCCCCATGTGGTTACCCCCCATCCCCACATCCCCGCCTCCATCCCCATGTGGTTACCACCCCATCCCCACGTCCCCGCCTCCATCCCCATATGGTTACCCCTCATCCCCACGTCCCCGCCAGGCTCTCCCCAACCCCGCGTGCTCCCCGCCTCTCCATCCCCGTCCCCGCACGGGGTCGGCCGGGCACGTACGGCCTGGGTGGAGAGCATCTCGTTGATGCTGTGGTCGTACTGCTCGGCGAGGGCGGCCAGCTTGCGGGTCTGCTCGTCCTTGAGGCGCTTGAGGAGGGCCTTGTGCTCGCTCTTGGCCGTGCTCTCCAGCAGGTGGTTGCGCAGGGCCTTGTACTGCCGCGTCTGGATCTTGCACGTGTCCTGGAACTGCTTCTTGATCTGCAGCTCCTTGGACTGCGCCGCGAGAGAAGGCCGTTAGCGCCCCCCCACCCCCCCTCCCCCAAATAACACCTTCCTCCCCCGCTCCCCTCCTCCTCCTCCCTTCTCTCCCCCACCCCCACCCCCCAAAACCGCCACCGACGGGGCCCAGGCGTCCGGGATGGGGGCACCCCGGTGACGGGTGCCCACGCGGCACCCCCGGACGCCCGCCGACAAAGCAAAAGCAAATGAAAACCCAGAACTGAAAGCGGATTGTTTTTAAAGAGATATATTTAAAAAATAAAAGGCGTTTTTGTTTTTTTAAAAAAAAAAAAAAGAAAAACGACACCAAAAAAAAAAAACGAAACAAAAAAAAAAGGGAAAAGAAATCAAATAAAATAAAAGCCCGACGGAAACGAGCCCAACGCAACGACCCCCCCCCACCACCCAAAACCGCGGGCAGGGGGAAGGGGACCCCCCCCTCCCTGGCCCAATAAATACAAGAGCAGCGCGGGGCCCCGGCGTCCCCCAGTGCAGGTGCGACCCCAAAGTGGGGGGGGGAATCTGGGTCACTGGGGGGATCCCAGACCCCAAGGCGGGGGGGATTCGGGTCCTTAGGGGGATCCCAGACTCCATGGGGGGGGGATCCGGGACCCCAAGGGGGCATGTGGGTCACTGGGGGGGGGGGGTCCAGGACCCCAAGGGGGTGGGATCTGGGTCCCTGGGCGGGGGGGGGGGGGATCCATGACTTTAAGGGAAGGGATCTGGGTCCCTAAGGGAGATACAGGACCCCAAAGGGGGGATCCAGGTCCCTGGGTGGGATCTGGGTCTCCAAGGGGGGGATCCAGGTCCCTCGGAGGGATCTGGGTCTCCAAGGGGGGAGATCCAGGTCCCTGGGTGGGATCTGGGTCTCCAAGGGGGGGATCCAGGTCCCTCGGAGGGATCTGGGACCCTGGCAGGGGGAGATCCAGGTCCCTGGGTGGGATCTGGGTCTCCAAGGGGGGGATCCGGGACCCTGGTGGGGGGAGATCCAGGTCCCTGGGTGGGATCTGGGTCTCCAAGGGGGGAGATCCAGGTCTCTGGGTGGGATCTGGGTCTCCCGGGGGGGAATCTGGGACCCTAAGGGGGCTCCGCAACCCTATGGGGGGGGATATCTCAGTTCCCTGGGGGGGGATCTGGCTCCCCAAGGGGGATCTGCAGCTCTCAGGAGGATCCGCAACTGTTAAGGGGAAGGTCCCTGACACTAAAAGGGGGATCCCTGACCCTGAAAGGGGGGAGCCCGGTCGCTAAAACCAAGGGGGACCCCCAGCCCTGTTGGGGGGGGGGATGTGTTGCCCCTAAGTGGGGGATCAGCACCCTAAAATGGATCCACGGCCCCAAAAGGGGGGGGATCTGTGCCCCTAAAAGGGGGGATCTGGCACCCTGGAAATGGGGGATCTACGGCCCTCAAGGGGATCTGCAGCCCAAGAAGGGGGGATCCACGGCCCCGAGGGGGGGATCCTCGGCCCCGAGGGGGGGTCTGGGCCCTCAAGAGGGGGAACCGCAGCCCCAAAAGGCGGGGGGGGGGGAATGTGTAGCCCTAAAGCAGCTCTGCACCCCAGGAAAGGGGGATCCACAGCCCCAAGGGGAGATCCACAGCCCCAAAGGGGGGGGGGATTCACGGCCCCAAGGGGGGTCTGGGCCCCAAAAAGGGGGATCCCTGGCCCCAAAGGGGGGGGGGGAGGAATCCCTGGCCCCAAAAGGGGAGGATCCAACGCCGAAGGGGGAGGGATCCCCAGCCTCAAAAGGGGGGGATCCCCAGCCCCAAAAGGGGGGGGGGATCTCCAACTCCAAAGGGGGGGGGGATCCCCAGCCCCAAAAAGGGGGGGAAGCCCAGCCCCCAAAGGGGAGGGGGAGCCCCAGCCCCAAAAGGGGGGGATCTCCAGCCCCCAAAGGGAGGGGGATCTCCAACTCCAAAGGGGGGGGGATCCCCAGCCCCCAAAGGGGAGGGGGATCCCCAGCCCCCAAAGGGGAGGGGGATCTCCAGCCCCCAAAAGAGGGGATCTCCAACTCCAAAGGGGGGGGACCCCTGGCCCCAAAAGGGGGGGGATCCCCGGCCCCAAAAGGGGCCTCTGGGTCCCAAAGCAGGAGGATCCCCAACCCCAAAGCAGCATCCACAGCCCCAAAGGGGCTCCGGGCCCCCAAAAGGAGAGGGGTCCCTCTCCCCCCCAAAAAGGCGGGGGGTGGGGGGGGAAGAGGGAGATGGCTGCCTGCACACCCCCCCACCCCAACCCCACCCCCTCCTTTCCCGGGGTGGGGTCACAGCATTGGGGCTTTTTTTTTTTTTTGGAGGGGGGGGGGAAAAACCGGGGTCACCTCCACGGCCGCCGGGGGAGCGGCGGCGGCGGGGGGGCCGGCGGCGGCGGCGGGGGGCGGCGGCGGGGGGCCGGGCGGGGGATGCGGCTGGGCCGCTGGCGCCGCAGCAGGCGCAGGCGGCGCAGGCAGCGCAGGGCGGCCGGGGGCAGCCGGGAGGCCAGGCGATGGGCCAAGGCCCGCAGGCGACCGTTGAGGGCGGCCGCCGGGTCGGTTAAACGCCGAGGCCAAGCGGGACGGGAGACGGCGGCGCCGTTTCGGCACGGTACGGGTAAGCGGGACCGGAAACCGGCTTTGTTGGTTTTGGGGAAGAGGCGGAAAAGGCCGCGCTCCGATACCAAACCCAAGCGGTGCAAAGCGCGGAAAAGGGGTCGGGGCAGGCGCAGCAAAAGGCGCAGGCAGAGGCGACGGGCGCGGAGCGGCAAACGGCCCCGGGTGACCCGCCGGGCTACGGCGCCCAACAGGTAGAGCGGTAGGAAAAGCCACGGCGAGGCTAAGAGGTGGGAGGCCAAAAGGATGACGGGCACGTAGAGGCGGCCGCGACGGGCGCTCAAAGCCAACACGGCCAACGCCGAGGCGGCCAAGGCGGCGAAGGAGGCGCCGGGCAGGAGGGAAGCGGCGCGCAGCAAGGCGTAAGCCGCCGCCAAACCCGCGGCCGCCCCTTCCAAGGCCGGCAGCAAGGCGGGCGGCCCCGAACCTTGCGCCCAGAGGGCGGCCAACAGCAGCAGCAAGGAAGGGAGGCCGGGCCGGGCGGCCACCAGCAAGGCCAGCGCCGAGCAGAGGGCGTGGGGCAGCAGAGGGGCCAGCGGGGCGTCCCCGGCGGCGCCGGCACCTACTCGGAGGCTCTTGGGTTGCTGGCGGACCTCGGCGGCGTGTTTCTGGCGCAGCTCCTGCTCGCGGCGCTTGTTGTACTCGCGCTGGTTGCACAGCTCGGTCTGGTGCTGCAGGCGGGTGAGGTCGGAGCGGGTGCGCTGCACGGCCGCCAGCTGCCGGCCCTCCAGCTCCTGCGTGGACTCGTGCTGCCGCAGCAGCATGGCGCACTCCAGGTCCTTCTGCGTCTGCTTCTTGTTCAGCTCCTGGCGGCGGCGGCGGCGGGGAAAGGGGGTTGCGGGGGAGCAGGAGGGGGTTAGGAGACCAAAAAAAGGCGTTGGGCGGGAGGAAAAGGGGGTTAGGAGACCAAAAAAAGGCGTTGGGCGGGAGGAAAAGGGGGTTAGGAGACCAAAAAAAGGCGTTGGGCGGGAGGAAAAGGGGGTTAGGAGACCAAAAAAAGGCGTTGGGCGGGAGGAAAAGGGGGTTAGGAGACCAAAAAAAGGCGTTGGGCGGGAGGAAAAGGGGGTTAGGAGACCAAAAAAAGGCGTTGGGCGGGAGGAAAAGGGGGTTAGGAGACCAAAAAAAGGCGTCGGGCGGGAGGAAAAGGGGGTTAGGAGACCAAAAAAAGGCGTCGGGCGGGAGGAAAAGGGGGTTAGGAGACCAAAAAAAGGCGTCGGGCGGGAGGAAAAGGGGGTTAGGAGACCAAAAAAGGCGTTGGGCGGGAGGAAAAGGGGGTTAGGAGACCAAAAAAAGGCGTTGGGCGGGAGGAAAAGGGGGTTAGGAGACCAAAAAAGGCGTTGGGCGGGAGGAAAAGGGGGTTAGGAGACCAAAAAAAGGCGTTGGGCGGGAGGAAAAGGGGGTTAGGAGACCAAAAAAAGGCGTTGGGCGGGAGGAAAAATGAGTTGGGGGAGGAAAAAGGGGGGTTAGGGGGTAGGAAAAAGGGGGTTAGGAGACAAAAAAAGGTGTTGGGGGGAGAAAAATGAGTTGGGGGAGGAAAAAGGGGGGTTAGGGGGTAGGAAAAAGGGGGTTAGGAGACAAAAAAAGGTGTTGGGGGGAGAAAAATGAGTTGGGGGAGGAAAAAGGGGAGTTAGGGGGTGGGAAAAAGGGGGTTAGGAGACAAAAAAAGGTGTTGGGGGGAGAAAAATGAGTTGGGGGAGGAAAAAGGGGGGTAGGAGGGAGGAAAAAGGGGGTTAGGAGACAAAGGTGTTGGGGGGAGAAAAATGAGTTGGGGGAGGAAAAAGGGGGGTAGGGGGGAGGAAAAAGGTATTGGGCAGAAGAAAAAATGAGTTGGGGGGAGAAAAAAGGGGGGAGGAAAAAGGGGGGTTAGGAGACAAAAAAAGGTGTTGGGGGGGAGGAAAAATGAGTTGGGAGAGAAAAAAAGGGGGGTCGGGGGGAGAAAAAGGGGGGCAGGCAGGTGTCAGCCCCATGGTGTCAATCCTGTGGACCACCCCCCCCACCCCGAGAGCTGCCCCATAGCTGCAGAGCCCCCCCCCCAAGCTGCCCCATTGCCCTCGGGGACCCCCAAGAGCTGCCCCATAGCAGCCAGGGACTCCGTTAGACCTGCCCCATAGCCCTCAGGGACCCCCGAGAGCTGCCCCACAACCCCCTGAGACCCCCTCGACCTGCCCCCTAGCCCCTGAGACCCCCCTCGACCCCCCTAGAGCTGCCCCACAGCCCTCAGGCACCCCCCAGGACCTGCCCCCTAGCCCCTGAGACCCCCCAGAGCTGCCCCATAGCCCTCAGGCACCCCCCAGGACCTGCCCCCTAGCCCCTGAGACCCCCCAGAGCTGCCCCACAGCCCTCAGGCACCCCCCAGGACCTGCCCCCTAGCCCCAGGGACCCCCTGAGAGCTGCCCCATAGCCCCCGAGACCCCCCAGAGCTGCCCCATAGCCCTCAGGCACCCCCCAGGAGCTGCCCCCTAGCCCTGGGGACCCCCCGAGAGCTGCCCCATAGCCCTGGGGACCGCCCGAGAGCTGCCCCCTAGCCCTCAGGCACCCCCTAGGAGCTGCCCCCTAGCCCCGGGGACCCCCCGAGAGCTGCCCCCTAGCCCCGGAGACCCCTCAGGAGCTGCCCCATAGCCCTCAGGGACCCCTCAGGAGCTGCCCCATAGCCCTCAGGGACCCCCCAGAGCTGCCCCACAGCCCTCAGGCACCCCCCAGGACCTGCCCCCTAGCCTCAGGCACCCCCCAGGACCTGCCCCCTAGCCCCGGGGACCCCCCGAGAGCTGCCCCATAGCCCTCAGGCACCCCCCAGGACCTGCCCCCTAGCCCCTGAGACCCCCCAGAGCTGCCCCACAGCCCTCAGGCACCCCCCAGGACCTGCCCCCTAGCCCTGGGGACCCCCCAGGAGCTGCCCCCTAGCCCCTGACATCCCCCAGAGCTGCCCCATAGCCCTCAGGCACCCCCCAGGAGCTGCCCCCTAGCCCTGGGGACCCCCCAGGAGCTGCCCCCTAGCCCCTGACACCCCCCAGAGCTGCCCCCTAGCCCTCAGGCACCCCCTGAGAGCTGCCCCCTAGCCCTGGCCCCCCCCCCCCCACCTCGCGCAGCAGGTCCTGGTCGAGGTTGTGGCGGGCCAGCAGCATCTTGCGCTTGTACTGGCGGCACTGGAGCTCGAAGTACTGGCGCTGGCGGCAGAGCAGGGCGGCCTCCTCCTCGGCCTGCAGCTGCTGCAGCGTCTCCTTCTGCCGCAGCAGCCACTCCTGCTTCTCCCGCTTGGGCGTGCTCTGGTTCTCCTGCAGCTCCTGCCCCACGGCGCCGCGTCGGAGCGGGGCCGGGGGGAGCCCCGGGGCTTGGGGGCGGGGGGGGGGGGGCTGGGGTAGAGCTGGGAGGTGGTGGTGGGGGGGGGGGGATCCTGGCGGGGTCCCTGGGGGGATGGGGTAGAGCTGGGAGGTGGTAGGGGGGATCCTGGGGTTAGGGGGGGGGGCCTGGAGCTATGGGGCAGGGCTGCGAGGGGGCAGGGGCGTTCCTCGGGGGTCTCTGTGCATATGGAGGAGGCTTAAGGGGGTCCCTGGGGGCATGGGGCAGGGCTGGGGGGGGGGCAGGGGGGTCCCTGGGGATATGGGGCAGGGCTCGGGGGGTCCCTGGGGGCACGGGGCAGGGCTGCGAGGGGGCAGGGGGGTCCCTGGGGATATGGGGCAGGGCTGGGGGGGTCCCTGGGGGCACGGGGCAGGGCTGCGAGGGGGCAGGGGCGTTCCTCGGGGGTCTCTGTGCATATGGAGGAGACTTAAGGGGGTCCCTGGGGGCATGGGGCAGGGCTGGGGGGGGCAGGGGGGTCCCTGGGGATATGGGGCAGGGCTGGGGGGGTCCCTGGGGGCACGGGGCAGGGCTGCGAGGGGGCAGGGGGGTCCCTGGGGATATGGGGCAGGGCTGGGGGGGTCCCTGGGGGCACGGGGCAGGGCTGCGAGGGGGCAGGGGGGTTCCTCGGGGGTCTCTGTGCATATGGAGGAGGCTTAGGGGGGGTCCCTGGGGGCATGGGGCAGGGCTGGGGGGGGCAGGGGGGTCCCTGGGGATATGGGGCAGGGCTGGGGGGGTCCCTGGGGGCACGGGGCAGGGCTGCGAGGGGGCAGGGGGGTCCCTGGGGATATGGGGCAGGGCTGGGGGGGTCCCTGGGGGCACGGGGCAGGGCTGCGAGGGGGCAGGGGGGTTCCTCGGGGGTCTCTGTGCATATGGAGGAGGCTTAGGGGGGGTCCCTGGGGGCATGGGGCAGGGCTGGGGGGGGCAGGGGGGTCCCTGGGGATATGGGGCAGGGCTGGGGGGGTCCCTGGGGGCACGGGGCAGGGCTGCGAGGGGGCAGGGGGGTCCCTGGGGATATGGGGCAGGGCTGGGGGGGTCCCTGGGGGCACGGGGCAGGGCTGCGAGGGGGCAGGGGGGTTCCTCGGGGGTCTCTGTGCATATGGAGGAGGCTTAGGGGGGTCCCTGGGGGCATGGGGCAGGGCTGGGGGGGGGCAGGGGGGTCCCTGGGGGCACGGGGCAGGACTGGGGGGGTCCCTGGGGGCACGGGGCAGAGCTGGGAGGTGGCAGTGGGGTCCCTGGGGATATGGGGCAGGGCTGGGGGGGTCCCTGGGGGCATGGGGCAGAGCTGGGAGGCGGCAGGGGGTCCCTGGGGATATGGGGCAGGGCTGGGGGGTCCCTGGGTGCATGGGGCAGCACTAGGGGGGGTCCCTGGGGGCACGGGGCAGAGCTGGGAGGCGGCAGGGGGGTCCCTGGGGATATGGGGCAGGGTTGGGGGGGGGCCCTGGGGGGGGTCCCTGGGGGCACGGGGCAGGACTGGGGGGGGGCAGGGGGGTCCCTGGGGGCACAGGGCAGAGCTGGGAGGCGGCAGGGGGGTCCCTGGGGATATGGGGCAGAGCTTGGGGGGTCCCTGGGGGGGGTCCCTGGGGGCACGGGGCAGAGCTGGGAGGCGGCAGGGGGTCCCTGGGGATATGGGGCAGGGCTGGGGGGGGGCCCTGGGGGGGTCCCTGGGGGCACGGGGCAGAGCTGGGAGGCGGCAGGGGGTCCCTGGGGATATGGGGCAGGGCTGGGGGGGGGCCCTGGGGGGGTCCCTGGGGGCACGGGGCAGAGCTGGGAGGCGGCAGGGGGGTCCCTGGGGATATGGGGCAGGGCTGGGGGGGGTCCCTGGGGGGGGTCACTGGGGGGGGGTCCCTGGGGGCACGGGGCAGAGCTGGGAGGCGGCAGGGGGGTCCCTGGGGGCACGGGGCAGGACTGGGGGGGGGCAGGGGGGTCCCTGGGGGGGGTCCCCGAGGGCAGGTGTCGAGAAGAACCCAAAAGACAGGTTTTCCCCCCCCACCCCCACCCCGTTTTACATACGTTTTGGGGTGGGGGGGGGTTGGGGGGGGGCCCACGAAGGCCCGGACGCCGGGGCCCTCACCTCCTTGAGCTGCTCCTTGCGCAGCTTGTACTGGCGCTTCTGGGCCTCCAGCAGGTTGCCCAGCTCCTTCTTCTGCTGGCCCAGGATGTGCTGCTGGAACTTCTTCTCCTCCGCCAGCGCCACCTTGGCCTGCGGGGGGGCGGAGCTGGGGGCGGGGCCTCCCGCCGGCCCCGCCCCCTCCGCCCGCAAGCCCCGCCCCAGCCCCACCCCACCGAGGGAAACCCGGCTCCCGCTAGGGAGAAGAACGGACTGGAGGAGCTCCAGCAAAGAGCTGCTGCCCCAAGGCTTCGGCCCCGCCCCCTGCTGGCCCCGCCCCCTCAGGGCAAGCCCCGCCCCCATTGGCCTAGCCCCGCCCCCATTGGCCTAGCCCCGCCCCCAACTCTAGTACTCTAAAGGCTCCACCCACCAGGCCTCATTCTGGGCCCTCTTGGGCCACACCCCCAGCTTTAGCTCCACCCCCACCAACCCCCCAAACCTCTTCTAGCTCCGCCCCCCACATCAGGCCCCACCCCCCATCTCCTTCTCCAAGGGGTCCTGCAGGAGCTCCAGCCCCACAGGTCTCACCCCACCTCTTCTAGCTCCGCCCCCCACATCCGGCTCCACCCCCATCTCCTTCTCCAAGGGGTCCTGCAGGAGCTCCAGCCCCACAGGTCTCGCCCCACCTCTTCTAGCTCCGCCCCCCACCTCAAACCCCACCCCTTCACCTCCTTCTCCAAGGGGTCCTGCAGGAGCTCCAGCCCCACAGGTCTCGCCCCACCTCTCCTAGCTCCGCCCCCCACCTCAAACCCCACCCCCACCTCCTTCTCCAAGGGGTCCTGCAGGAGCTCCAGCCCCACAGGTCTCGCCCCACCTCTTCTAGCTCCGCCCCCCACCTCAAACCCCACCCCTTCACCTCCTTCTCCAAGGGGTCCTGCAGGAGCTCCAGCCCCACACCTCCCACCCCACCTCTTCTACCTCCGCCCCCCACCTCAAACCCCACCCCCACCTCCTTCTCCAAGGGGTCCTGCAGGAGCTCCAGCCCCACAGGTCTCGCCCCACCTCTTCTAGCTCCGCCCCCCACATCAGGCCCCACCCCCCATCTCCTTCTCCAAGGGGTCCTGCAGGAGCTCCAGCCCCACAGGTCTCGCCCCACCTCTTCTAGCTCCGCCCCCCACATCCGGCTCCACCCCCATCTCCTTCTCCAAGGGGTCCTGCAGGAGCTCCAGCCCCACAAGTCTCGCCCCACCTCTTCTAGCTCCGCCCCCCACCTCAAACCCCACCCCTTCACCTCCTTCTCCAAGGGGTCCTGCAGGAGCTCCAGCCCCACAGGTCTCGCCCCACCTCTCCTAGCTCCGCCTCCTAGCTCAGGCCCCGCCCCCACCTCCTTCTCCAAGGGGTCCTGCAGGAGCTCCAGCCCCACAGGTCTCGCCCCACCTCTTCTAGCTCCGCCCCCCACCTCAAACCCCACCCCTTCACCTCCTTCTCCAAGGGGTCCTGCAGGAGCTCCAGCCCCACAGGTCTCGCCCCACCTCTTCTAGCTCCACCCCCCACCTCAGGCCCCACCCCCCACCTCCTTCTCCAAGGGGTCCTGCAGGAGCTCCAGCCCCACAGGTCTCGCCCCACCTCTTCTAGCTCCACCCCCCACATCAGGCCCCACCCCCCACCTCCTTCTCCAAGGGGTCCTGCAGGAGCTCCAGCCCCACAGGTCTCGCCCCACCTCTCCTAGCTCCGCCTCCTAGCTCAGGCCCCGCCCCCACCTCCTTCTCCAAGGGGTCCTGCAGGAGCTCCAGCCCCACAGGTCTCGCCCCACCTCTTCTAGCTCTGCCCCCCACCTCAAACCCCACCCCTTCACCTCCTTCTCCAAGGGGTCCTGCAGGAGCTCCAGCCCCACAGGTCTCGCCCCACCTCTTCTAGCTCTGCCCCCCACCTCAAACCCCACCCCTTCACCTCCTTCTCCAAGGGGTCCTGCAGGAGCTCCAGCCCCACACCTCCCACCCCACCTCTCCTAGCTCCGCCTCCTAGCTCAGGCCCCGCCCCCACCTCCTTCTCGAAGATGGCCTGGTGCTTCTTGGCTAGCTTCTCGGCCTCGGCGCTGAAGTTGCTGCGATGGGCCTCGAGCTCCTTGTCGAGGCGCAGCTGGTGCTCGTCCAGCTCGGCCTTGAGCTTGTTCTCCAGCGCCATGAGCTGCTTCTGGTGCTGGCGCCGCATGCGCTTGTAGCCGCTCATCTGCTCGCGCAGCGCCGAGTCCTGCTCGTGCTCCTGGATCTGGCGGGTCACCAGCGAGGCCGTGCGGATGGTGGCAAAGTGCTCCCGGTTGCGGCAGTAGGCCCGGCGGCGGGCGGCCGACGCCGCCGCCGAGCTCTGGGCTTCCACCTCGGGTTGGTACGGGTCGTCGTAGAGGTTGTCGTGGCCCTGGGTGGGAGGAGAAAGGCGCGTCGGGACTCGGAGGCGGGGCGCCCGTGGTGGACCCAGGCAGCCAGGAGGTCCTCGGGCGGCAGCCCCGGTCGTCTGGGATGTCCCCGTTCTCCTCCCCAGCTCTACGGGAGGTCCCCGGTGGTGGTCCTGGCTCTCTAGGAAGTCCCTGGTGGTGGCCCCAGTCATCTCAGGTGTCCCCCGTTCTCTTCCCCAGCTGTCTGGGAGGTCTCCGGTGGTGGCCCCAATCCTCCAGGCCATCCTTGTCCACCTTCCCACTTGTCCAAGAGGTCCCCGATGGTGAACCCAATCATCTGGGACGTTCTCCCTGGTGGGTCTACGTCTCTGAAAAGTCACTGGTGACGATCCCAATCGTCTAGGACGGTTCCAGCGGTGACCCCAGCTGCCTAGGACGTCCCTGTCCTCCTCCACAGCTCTCCAGGAGGTGCCTGCTGGTGGCCCTGACTCTCTAGGAGGTCCTCAGCAGGGAGCTCAGCTATCCTAGCCATCGCTCTCCACCTTCCTAATTGTCCAGCACGTCCCCAGCGGTGACCTCTGTCTTCTGCAAGATCCCCAGTGGTAGCCCCGGCCACCTGGGATGTCCCTGGTGGGGCCCGCCAGGTTTCTGGGAGGTCCCTCGGGGTGACCCTAGCTGTCTGGGATGGCCCCAGGTCTCCAGGATGTCCCCAAGAGTGGCCCCAGCTATCCAGAAGGTCCCCAGGGATGGCCCCTGGTCTCCAGGATGTCCCTAGTAGTGACCCCAGCCATCCAGAACGTCCCCGGAGATGGTCCAAGGTCTCCAGGACGTCCCCAAGGGTGGCCCCAGCCATCCAGAACGTCCCCAAGGGTGGCCCCAGCTCTCCACCACATCCCCAGAGGTGACCCCAGCCATCCAGAAGGTCCCTCAGCCGTTCAGGCACCCCAACTCCACCCCGCGACGCCCCGGCCCCCGCACCGGCAGGCGGTGGATGACGGAGCTGTTGGAGGTGACGGTGTGCTCGCCCTCCTGCATCATGGCGATCTCGGCGCCCTCGTCCTCGTCGGAGGCGTCGGCCAAGCTGTTGACGCTGCTGCTCTGGCTGGAGGCGCTGATGGACATGCTGGGCACCGAGTGGCTGCTCTCCATGCTGTTCACCGTGCCCGTGCGGTGCAGGAAGGGCTCCACCTCCTGCGGAGCGTCACCCGAAGCGGGGCGGGGAGGTCAGCGGGGGCCGGCACCGCCCCCCGCCCACCTCCCCGCCGTCGCCTCACCTCCTCTTCCTCGGCGGGGTCGGCGCTGGGGCCGTTCTGCGCCTCCTGGAAGAGGATCTTCTTCATCTTGCGGTACTGGAGGTTGTCGAGCTCCCGCACGGCGTCCTTGGTGCGCTGGATGAGGTCCAGCACCACCGTCTGGGGGCGCTCGCGGAGCAGGAAGCGGTGCTGGGGGGCGGGGGACGCGTCAAGGCGGGGCGGGGTCTCCTGGGCCCTCGTCGCCTCCCCTCCTCGCCGCCTACCTTGAGGAGGACGTCCGAGGTGGGTCGGTCCTGCGGGATCTTCTGCAGGCACGAGTCCACGAAGTTACGGAAATACTCCGACCTGCCAAAAACGAACGCGGGGACCCAGGCGTCCGGGCCGAGCTCCCGTTAGCGCCGTCCCTTTCTCCTTCCCCCCCCCCCCCCCCCAAATTGTGGGGGGAACCCAGGCGTCCGGGCAGGAGCTCGGGGGGACCCAGGCGTCCGGGCAGGAGCTCACCAGTGGCTGGCCTGCAAGACGGGCGACTCGTTCTGCGCTATGTGGTATAAGGCACTCATCGCGTTCATGTTGAACAGCGGCGGCTTCCTCTCGGCTGCGGGGACCCACGCGTCACCCGAAAACGGGGCCGTTTCCACCCCGAAACGGCGCTCTCCTCCCCACCCCCCCCCGGCCGGCGAACGCCCCGAAACGCACCCAGCTCGATGCAGGTGATGCCCAGCGACCAGACGTCCGCCTTGCCGTCGTACTGCCCCTCGTCCATGGCCAGGATCACCTCGGGCGCCATCCTGGGGGCGGCGGGGGGGGTCAGCGCCCTGCGGGGACGCCGTCCCCGTGTCCCCACCCCGGCGCGTCCCCTGCCCTCACCAGTACGGCGTCCCCACGAAGGAGTTGGCCGGCGCCACGATGGAGGCCGAGCCGAAGTCGCCCAGTTTCACCTGCCCCGGCTCCGTCAGCAGGATGTTGCCGGCCTTGACGTCCCTGCGGGGCGGGGAAAAAAAAAAGGGGGGAGGTCGGCGCGGGGACGCAGAGACAGGCGGCGGGACAGGCGGCGGGACAGGCGGTCGGCGAGAAAAGCGGACGTAGAGTTAGGGGAGAGATGGGTGGCGGGAGAGGGCGGGGAGACAGGCGGGCACGGGGTTGGGCGGGCAGATACGGAACAGGCGGGCAGCAGAGAAACAGGCGGATGCGGGCACAGCGGGGGGAGACAGGCGGAGAGCCGGGCAGGGACAAAAAGAGCGAAGACAGCCCGGGAAACAGCTAAACACGGCGGCGGCAGGCGAGCAGGCAAACAGGCACGAAAACGGGGCGGGGGGGGGGAAGAAACAAGCGCGCAGACAGGCGGAGAGACAAGCAGACGCACGCCCGCAGCAAAGAGAAACGCGAAGGCGCGGACGTACAAACAACGCGCAACCACGCACGCAGAAACACAGGAAAACAGGCGGAAAAACAAGCACCCAAGCAGCCCAAACGCACAAAAAACAAGCGGACGCTGTGACAACTAACAGCTGCAAAAACGCAAACGCCCCCCAAAACAGGCGGAGAGGCAAACAGGCGGAGAGGCAAACAGGCAGAGAGGCAAACAGGCAGAGAGGCAAACAGGCAGAGAGGCAAACAGGCAGAGAGGCAAACAGGCAGAGAGGCAAACAGGCAGAGAGGCAAACAGGCAGAGAGGCAAACAGGCAGAGAGGCAAACAGGCAGAGAGGCAAACAGGCAGAGAGGCAAACAGGCAGAGAGGCAAACAGGCAGAGAGGCAAACAGGCAGAGAGGCAAACAGGCAGAGAGGCAAACAGGCAGAGAGGCAAACAGGCAGAGAGGCAAACAGGCAGAGAGGCAAACAGGCAGAGAGGCAAACAGGCAGAGAGGCAAACAGGCAGAGAGGCAAACAGGCAGAGAGGCAAACAGGCAGAGAGGCAAACAGGCAGAGAGGCAAACAGGCGGAAACGCAGCAACAACAAACAAGCAAGCACACAACCAACCAGGCGCCCACAGCAAACAGACGGACAGAGCCCCAACCAGACAAGCGGGGCCACAAGCGGAGGCGGGGGTTGGAGGACAAACAGGCGGACGCGGGGACGAGAGCCACCAGGCGGCCCCAGGGCGGGCCGCGGGGCAGGCGGAGGGGCGGCGCGACGCCGTGGGGCCGGCTGCGGACGGTGTTGCGGGAGGGAGGGCAGGGCGACCGCCGGCGGGGCAGCGCCGTGGGGCAGCGCCGTGGGGCAGGTACCTGTGGATCATGTTGTGGGAGTGGAGGTAGGCCAGGCCCTGGAGCGCCCCGTGGGTGATGGCGGCGATCTCCACCTCCTGCAGCGGCTTCTTGTGCACTGGGGGGGGGGGGGGAGGCAGTGGGGCTGAGCGGGGCAGCCGTGGGGCGCCCCACGGCCCTGCCCCACGGCCCCGCCCCCCCGGCACTCACCCTCCAGCAGGTCGGAGGCTGAGCCCAGGCAGTACTCCATGGCCAGCTGCGAGGGGGGGGGGGAGAAGGGTCAGCGTCTGCCCCACGGTTCCCCACCTGTGGGGTCCCTCCTGCCCCACATGCGCCCCACGGCTCCCTTGGGGGGTCCCCCTGCCCCACATCAGCACCCAGACTCTGGTTATGGGGTCCCCCTGCCCCACACTGGCACCTAGCTCCAGCCTGTGGGGTCCCCCTGCCCCACACCGGCACCTAGACCCCACCTATGGGGTCCCTCCTGCCCCACATTGGCACCCAGACTCTGGTTATGGGGTCTCCTGCCCCACACCAGCACCCAGACTCTGGTTATGGGGTCCCCTGCCCCACACCGGCACCCAGACTCTGGTTATGGGGTCCTCCTGCCCCACACCGGCACCCAGCTCCAGCCTGTGGGGTCCCCCTGCCCCACACCGGCACCTAGACCCCACCTATGGGGTCCCTCCTGCCCCACATCGGCACCCAGACTCTGGTTATGGGGTCCCTCCTGCCCCACATCGGCCCCCAGACTCTGGTTATGGGGTCCCCCTGCCCCACACCGGCACCTAGACCCCACCTATGGGGTTCCTCCTGCCCCACACCGGCACCTAGACCCCACCTATGGGGTCCCTCCTGCCCCACATCGGCCCCCAGACTCTGGTTATGGGGTCCTCCTGCCCCACACCGGCACCTAGACCCCACCTATGGGGTTCCTCCTGCCCCACATCGGCACCCAGACTCCGCCTATGGGTCTCCCTGCCCCACACCTGCACCCGCAACCCAACTGTGGGGTCCCCCTGCCCCATGGCAGCATCTAGACCCCACCTATGGGGTCCCCTGCCCCACAGCAACACCCACACCCCGGCTATGGGTCCCCCTGCCCCACAGCTGCACCCAGACCCTGCCTATGGGGTCCCCTGCCCCACAGCTGCACCCATACCACACCTAGGGGGTCCCTCTGCCCCACGCCTGCACTCAGGCTCCAACTATGGGTCCCCCAGCCCCACATGGGCCCCCAGATCCCAGCTATGGGGTCCCCTGCCCCACATGTACCCCCAGACCCTGCTTATGGGGCCACCCCTGTGTCCAGGTCCCAACTATGGGTCCCCCAGCCCTCCGGGTGCCCCCAAACCCCAGCTATGGGTCCCTCAGCCCCATGGGTCCCCCTGCCCCACAGCTGCACCCAGAACCTGCTTATGGGGCCACCTCTGTCCCCCACACCCCAACTATGGGTCCCCCAGCCCCACAAGCACCCCCAGACCACAGCTATGGGTCCCCCTGCCCCACAGGTACCTCCAGAACCTGCTTATGGGGCCACCCCTGTGTCCAGGTCCCAACTATGGGTCCCCCAGCCCCACAAGCACCCCCAGACCACAGCTATGGGTCCCCCTGCCCCACAGGTACCTCCAGAACCTGCTTATGGGACCACCCCTGTGTCCAGGTCCCAACTATGGGTCCCCCAGCCCCACAAGCACCCCCAGACCACAGCTATGGGTCCCCCTGCCCCACAGGTACCTCCAGAACCTGCTTATGGGGCCACCCCTGTGTCCAGGTCCCAACTATGGGTCCCCCAGCCCCACAAGCACCCCCAGACCACAGCTATGGGTCCCCCTGCCCCACAGGTACCTCCAGAACCTGCTTATGGGACCACCCCTGTGTCCAGGTCCCAACTATGGGTCCCCCAGCCCCACAAGCACCCCCAGACCACAGCTATGGGTCCCCCTGCCCCACAGGTACCTCCAGAACCTGCTTATGGGGCCACCCCTGTGTCCAGGTCCAACTATGGGTCCCCCCAGCCCCATGGGCACCCCCAGACCACAGCTATAGGTCCCCCAGCCCCATGGGCGCCCCCACACCCCAGCTATGGGTCCCTCAGCCCCATGGCCACCCCCAGACCACAGCTATAGGTCCTCCTGCTCAACAGGTACCCCCAGACCCTGCTTATGGGGCCACCTCTGTCCCCACACTCCAACTATGGGTCCCCCAGCCCCACAAGCACCCCCAGACCACAGCTATGGGTCCCCCTGCCCCACAGGTACCCCCAGACCCTGCTTATGGGGCCACCTCTGTCCCCACACTCCAACTATGGGTCCCCCAGCCCCACAGGCACCCCCAGACCACAGCTATGGGTCCCCCTGCCCCATGGGTGGCCCCAGACCGCAACTAGGGGTCCCCCAGCCCCACAGGTACCTCCAGATCCTGCTTACGGGGCCACCTCTGCACCTATACCCCAACTACGGATCTCCCAGCCCCACGGGCGCCCCCAGCCCGCAGCTATGGGTCCCCCCTGCCCCACGGACGCCCCCGAAGAGCAGCTCACCCAGGCCGTGTGCTCGCGCAAGTAGCAGCCCTTGTACTCAATAGTGTTGGGGTGTCGCAGCTTCTGCAGGAACTTCACCTCCTTGATGATGTCCTGCCACTTCTGCGGGGGGTGGGGAAACACGGCGGGGGGACACGTGAGGACGGCCCGGACGCCTGGGTCCCTCGCGCCAGGCGCCTCCTCGGCCACGTCCTCACCTCGTTGGACTGTTTGCCGCTGTAGGACATCTTCTTGATGGCCACCACCTCGTTGTTGCGCATGTCGCGGGCCTGGGAGGCGAGAGGGACCCGAGGGCGGGGGTCAGGGGGACGTGGGGGCCGCCGCCGCGGGGGCGGGGGGGGGGCGCCGGGGGGCACTCACGAAGTAGACGGCGCCGAAGCTGCCGTGGCCGATCTCGCGCAGGTCAACGAAGAGCTTCTCGGGGTCGTCCTTGAAGAAGAGCTCGGCCACCTCGGGGTCCTTGAGGCTGCCGGCCCGGGCGTTGGAGGGCATGGCGGCGGGGGCCCCGGCGTCCGGGCGGCCCGCTCACCTCCTGCGGGCGGCGGGCAGACGCCGATGACGTTAACCCGTAAACGAGACTGCCCCGCGAGGGGCCCAGGCGTCCGGGCTCCGACCCTGCCGAGGGGCCCAGGCGTCCGGGCGTTATCCCGCCGGCCCCGTAACAGGCCCAGGCATCCGGGTGCTAAACCCACAGGGGGCCCAGGCGTCCGGGGGCTACGCTGCCGGCCCCATAAGGGGCTCAGGCATCCGGGCTCTATTCCGCTGGCCCTGCAAAGGGCCCAGGCGTCCGGGTGCTAACCCACAGGGGGCCCAGGCGTCTGGGGGCTACTCTGCCGGCCCCATAAGGGGCCCAGGCGTCCGGGCGCTAACCCACAGGGAACCCAGGCATCCAGGCACTCTCCTGCTGGCCCCATAAAGGGCCCAGGCGTCCGGACGTTAGCCCACTGGCCTCGCGGAGGGCCCAGGCATCCGGGTGCTATCCCCTGGGGGGCCCAGGCATCCGGGCACAGCCCCATGAGGGGCCCAGGTGTCCGGGCTCTATCCCACCAGCCCCGTGAGGGGCCCAGGCGTCCGGGCTCTATCCCCGGGGGGCCCAGGCGTCCGGGCTCTATCCCATGAGGGGCCCAGGCGTCCGGGCTCTGTCCCACCAGCCCCATGAGGGGCCCAGGCGTCCGGGCTCTGTCCCAATAGCCCCATGAGGGGCCCAGGCATCCGGGATCTGTCCCATGAGGGGCCCAGGCGTCCGGGTTCTGTCCCAATAGCCCCATGAGGGGCCCAGGCGTCCGGGCTCTATCCCACCAGCCCCGTGAGGGGCCCAGGCGTCCGGGCTCTATCCCACCGGCCCCGTGAGGGGCCCAGGCGTCCGGGCTCTATCCCAATAGCCCCATGAGGGGCCCAGGCGTCTGGGCTCTATCCCCGGGGGGCCCAGGCGTCCGGGCTCTATCCCACCGGCCCCATAAGGGGCCCAGGCGTCCGGGCTCTATCCCCGGGGGGCCCAGGCGTCCGGGCTCTATCCCAATAGCCCCATGAGGGGCCCAGGCGTCCGGGCTCTATCCCCGGGGGGCCCAGGTGTCCAGGCTCTATCCCACCAGCCCCGTGAGGGGCCCAGGCGTCCGGGCTCTATCCCACCAGCCCCATAAGGGGCCCAGGCGTCCGGGCTCTATCCCACCAGCCCCATAAGGGGCCCAGGCGTCCGGGCTCTATCCCACCAGCCCCATGAGGGGCCCAGGCGTCCAGGCTCTATCCCCGGGGGGCCCAGGTGTCCGGGCTCTATCCCACCAGCCCCGTGAGGGGCCCAGGCATCCGGGCTCTATCCCCGGGGGGCCCAGGCATCCGGGCTCTATCCCACCAGCCCCGTGAGGGGCCCAGGCGTCCAGGCTCTATCCCACCAGCCCCGTGAGGGGCCCAGGCGTCCGGGCTCTATCCCCAGGGGGCCCAGGCGTCCGGGCTCTATCCCAATAGCCCCGTGAGGGGCCCAGGCGTCCGGGCTCTATCCCAATAGCCCCATGAGGGGCCCAGGCGTCCGGGCTCTATCCCACCAGCCCCGTAAGGGGCCCAGGCGTCCGGGCTCTATCCCACCAGCCCCGTAAGGGGCCCAGGCGTCCGGGCTCTATCCCCAGGGGGCCCAGGCGTCTGGGCTCTATCCCAATAGCCCCATGAGGGGCCCAGGCGTCCGGGCTCTATCCCACCGGCCCCATAAGGGGCCCAGGCGTCGGGGCTCTATCCCCAGGGGGGCCCAGGTGTCCGGGCTCTATCCCACCAGCCCCATAAGGGGCCCAGGCATCCGGGCTCTATCCCACCAGCCCCATGAGGGGCCCAGGCGTCCGGGCTCTATCCCCGGGGGGCCCAGGCGTCTGGGCTCTATCCCACCAGCCCCGTGAGGGGCCCAGGCGTCCGGGCTCTATCCCCGGGGGGCCCAGGCGTCCGGGCTCTATCCCACCAGCCCCGTGAGGGGCCCAGGCATCTGGGCTCTATCCCCGGGGGGCCCAGGCGTCCGGGCTCTATCCCACCAGCCCCGTGAGGGGCCCAGGCGTCCGGGCTCTATCCCCGGGGGGCCCAGGCATCCGGGCTCTATCCCAATAGCCCCATGAGGGGCCCAGGCGTCCGGGCTCTATCCCCGGGGGGCCCAGGTGTCCGGGCTCTATCCCACCAGCCCCATGAGGGGCCCAGGCGTCCGGGCTCTATCCCAACAGCCCCGTGAGGGGCCCAGGCGTCTGGGCTCTATCCCCGGGGGACCCAGGCGTCCGGGCTCTATCCCACCAGCCCCGTGAGGGGCCCAGGCGTCCGGGCTCTATCCCACAGGGGGCCCAGGCGTCCGGGCTCTATCCCACCAGCCCCATGAGGGGCCCAGGCGTCCGGGCTCTATCCCCGGGGGGCCCAGGTATCCAGGCTCTATCCCACCAGCCCCGTGAGGGGCCCAGGCGTCCGGGCTCTATCCCTGGGGGGGCCAGGTGTCCAGGCTCTATCCCACCAGCCCCGTGAGGGGCCCAGGCGTCCGGGCTCTATCCCACCGGCCCCATAAGGGGCCCAGGCGTCTGGGCTCTATCCCACCAGCCCCGTGAGGGGCCCAGGCGTCCGGGCTCTATCCCCGGGGGGCCCAGGCATCCGGGCTCTATCCCACCAGCCCCGTGAGGGGCCCAGGCGTCCGGGCTCTATCCCAATAGCCCCGTGAGGCGCCCAGGCGTCCGGGCTCTATCCCCGGGGGGCCCAGGCGTCCGGGCTCTATCCCACCAGCCCCGTGAGGGGCCCAGGCGTCCGGGCTCTATCCCTGGGGGGGCCCAGGCGTCCGGGACGCTCTCCCCCCTGCCCAGCTCCCCCCCCCTTCCCTCCGCGTCCCCCCCCCCCATCGCAGCTCTCACCGGCACCTCGGTCCCAGCGGCTCCAGCTCCGGGGGGGGCAGCGGCGGCCGAACTCTCCCCCCAACCCCCGCCGACCCCCCCCCCCGCCCCCTACGCGGGGGTCCGGCCCCGGGGGGGCTCCAGCCTCCCCCCAACGCCAGCCCCGGCGGCCGGCGGGCGCCTGGGGCGGGGGGGAACCTCCCAGGGCCCTATAGGGTCCCTATAGGGGATAGTGGGGGCAGGGGGGGGTCCCCGAAAACACCTCTAACTCTCTATACCGCAGCTGCTAGAAGCAAAACTGCGGTGACCTCGGTACGAGAACGAAAAGAGCTAAAACAAACAAACAGACAAAAAACGCGAAAATCAACCCCGCGCTGCGGCTAAGCTATAGGGGATCTATAGGGCCAAGGGCGGGTCTCTAGGGGGAAAGGGCCTATAGAGGCTGGGGGGGGTGAAGGGAAGGCGAGGGGGGGCCCAAGGCGGGTGCGCGGGGCCGGCAGGAGCCGGGCGGCCCAGGGAACGGGGCCCGGGAGCCCCTATAGGGTCCATAGGGCCCGGCGGGATCTCGCCGGGGCTCTATAGGGCCCCTGTGGGGGGGGGGGGTGAGACGCAGCGGCGCCGCCAGAGGCGCCCAACGCCCCCCCTCCCCTAAAAAGCTTTTTTTTTTTTTAAAGAAAACACCCGTTTCTACCCCTAAAAAAACCCCTCCCCGGATGGAGACCCCCCCTTCAAAAAAAACACCCGGAAACGGGTGTTTTCTATAGGGCCGGCGGCGGGTGGGCTACAAGGGGGTGGCGGCGCCGCATCGACCAGGCCCGGGGAGGAGGAGGAAGGGGGGAGGGTCTGGGGGGTGCCGGGGGGGGGGACCCTGCCCCACCGCCGCCCCCCGGCGCTGCCGCCGCCGCCGGCTCCGTCCCCGCCTCCCGCCGCTCCCCCTCGGCCGCCCCGCATCCAAGATGGCGCCCGGGCGGCCGCGGCCTGCGGACCGGAACCCGCCGCTTGCAGCGGCGCCTGCGCGCTAGGGGCAGGGGAGGTGGAAGAGAAGGGGCGGGGCTGCGCATGCGTCCTGTGGGGGGGGGCGCGGCGGGCTCGCACATGCGCGTGGGCGGCCGGTGAAGGCGCTGCCAGGCGAGGGGCGGGGCGGCGCCGCTTCCGCGGGAGCGGGAGGGGCGTGGCCAGAGCTCAGCCGCTCGTTGGTGGAGGGCAGCGATTGGCCGGAGGGCCTGGGGGGCGGGCCGTGTGTGAGAGACGGGCCGCGGGGGGGAGGGGGCGTGGCCTCGCGGCCGAGGCCGCCTCTGATTGGGCGGCAGGCGGTGCCTCCCCCACCCACGCTGGCGCAGGCTGTTGCCGGGGCAGGATGGGCGGCGCGCATGCGCGGGGCAGGATGGGCGGGGCGCACGCGCGCGCCTGAGGCGAGGCCGGGGGGGAGGGGAGGCGGCGACCGTTAAACGGCCGTTAACGGCCGCTGGGCGGGCCAAGATGGCGGCGGGGCCGGGCGTCCTGTCCACCCGGCCCCGAGCCGGTCAGTGTCGCGCCCGCGGGACGAGGAGGTGACGCGACCCGATAGACTCGCAGCACGACGGCACGGAGCCCCCAAACAGCCCTTTGTTGGGGGAGGGGGGAGGGTGCGGGACGCCTGGGCCCCTCGGGACCCCCCCCCCCGGGTTCTCCTGGGGGGCCGCCCGGACGCCTGGGCCCCTCGGGGCACCGCCGTGACGCCCAGATGCCGGGGAGGGGGGGGCGCTGCCGGGGGGTGGGGCTCGGAGGGGGTCCCACCCCCCCCCGGTGTGGGGCAGGGGGGGCGGAGCCGCGGGAGCCCCCACCCCCCCGGTTTGGGGCGCCGCCCCGGAGCCGTTGGCCCTGCAGAGGGGGAAGCGGGAGAAGGTGGCCAGCGCCTGTGGGCGGGGCTCGTGACGCCAGGCCACGCCCCCTCCGTGACGACACCCCCCACGGTGCCCCGTGACATCGCACCCACGCATGTCTGCCGCCCTGTGACGTCACTCCTCCGCGGAGGAGGGGGGGTTCCCCGCCCTGTGACGTCACGCCCACCCAGGACCCCGCCGCGGCCGGGCGATGCGGCTCCCGCTGTGACGTCACGCTCGCCCCGCCCCTCTCTCGGTCACGCGCCGCCGGCGGCCCCACCCGAGCGGCCTCGGGCTGCGGCAGGTCGCGGCGCCGCCACGTGGCGGCCGAGGGCGCCGCCCGCCGCAGGCCCCGCCCCCCGCCGCAAGCCCCGCCCCCAGCGCCCTGCGCGGCTCCCGTGGCCCCGCCCTCTGGGGGGAGCCGCGCGGCCTCACGGGAAGCGTAGTCCCGCCCCGCCGCCATCTTGGGCGCCGCGCGGCCTCACGGGAAGTGTAGTCCCGATCCCCCACCACCACCCTCCGGACTTCCGCCATCTTGGGCGCCCCGCGGCCTCACGGGAAGTGTAGTCCCGAGCCCCCCCACCACCCCCCGGGCTTCCGCCATCTTGGGCGCCGCGCGGCCTCACGGGAAGTGTAGTCCCGCCCCCTGCCCACAACCATAGAGTTCCCGCCCCGGGCGGAGGCGGCGGCCGGGCTCTGCCGTTTATTTTGGGGGGGGGGGGGGGGGGGACCCCGAGCCGCGGGGGCCGCGGTAAAAACAGGACAATTAAAAAGCCGTCGCCGGAGGGGGGGGGTGGGGGGGGGCCGGCAAGGCCCAGCCCCCCCCCCCGCAGCGCCCCCCCCCCAACCCGGGGGCGCCGCCCCAGCGTTAACCCTTCCCGTCCAGGGGGTCCGCGTACACCGTCACCCTGCCGGGGGCTGCGGGGAAGGGGGGGGTGAGGGACTGGGGGGGGACCCCAACCCACAGGACCACCCCCAAAACCCATCAGGGTCCCCCCCACCAGCCCCCCCATCCCCCAGGGTGCCCCCCACCAGCCCCCCCAAACCCCTCAGGGTGCCCCCCCAAACCCCTCAAGATCCCCCCCACCAGCCCCCCATCCCTCAGGGTCCCCCCCACCAGCCCCCCCATCCCCCAGGGTGCCCCCCACCCCTCAGGGTGCCCAAATCCCTCAAGGTGCCCCCCACCAGCCCCCCCCCATCCCTCAGGGTGCCCCCCAAACCCCTCAGGGTCCCCCCCAACCAGCCCCCCACCCCTCAGGGTGCCCCCCAAACCCCTCAGGGTCCCCCCCAACCAGCCCCCCATCTCAGGGCCCCCCCAAAACCCCTCAGGGTTCCCCCCAACCAGCCCCCCATCATTCAGGGCCCCCCCAAACCCCTCAAGGTCCCCCCCCACCAGCTCCCTCACCCCTCAGGGTGCCCCCCAAACCCCTCAGGGTCCCCCCCAACCAGCCCCCCATCCCTCAGGGTCCCCCCCAACCAGCCCCCCATCTCAGGGCTCCCCCAAAACCCCTCAGGGGTCCCCCCAACCAGCCCCCCATCATTCAGGGCCCCCCCAAACCCCTCTGGATCCCCCCCACCCCTCAGGGTGCCCCCCAAACCCCTCAAGATCCCCCCCACCAGCCCCCCCACCCCTCAGGGTGCCCCCCAAACCCCTCAGGGTCCCCCCCAAACCCCTCAAGATCCCCCCCACCAGCCCCCCCACCCCTCAGGGTGCCCCCCAAACCCCTCAGGGTCCCCCCCAACCAGCCCCCCATCTCAGGGCCCCCCCAAAACCCCTCAGGGGTCCCCCCAACCAGCCCCCCACCCCTCAGGGTGCCCCCCAAACCCCTCAGGGTCCCCCCCAACCAGCCCCCCATCTCAGGGCCCCCCCAAAACCCCTCAGGGGTCCCCCCAACCAGCCCCCCACCCCTCAGGGTGCCCCCCAAACCCCTCAAGATCCCCCCCACCAGCCCCCCACCCCTCAGGGTCCCCCCCAAACCCCTCAAGATCCCCCCACCAGCCCCCCCACCCCTCAGGGTGCCCCCCAAACCCCTCAGGGTCCCCCCCCAACCAGCCCCCCATCTCAGGGTCCCCCCCAAACCCCTCAAGATCCCCCCCACCAGCCCCCCCACCCCTCAGGGTGCCCCCCAAACCCCTCAGGGTCCCCCCCAACCAGCCCCCCATCTCAGGCCCCCCCCCAAAACCCCCTCAGGGCCCCCCCCCGCCCCTCAGGGTCCCCCCAAACCGCCCCCCCCCCCCGCTCACCTTGTCTGTGCACCTGCCAGATGTGATCCCAGGCTGCCGGCAGGAAAGGGTGCAAAACGGTCGGGGGGGGGGGGAGCCGGCCCCCCTGCCCCACGGCCAGCCCCACGCCCCCCCCCCCACACCACAGCCTCCGGCCTCCCCCCGCCCCACAGCCTGCCCCTGTCCCCTGGCCTGCCCCATGGCCCCGGTCCTCCCCCTGCCCCACGGCCCCCAGCACCCCCCACACCGCAGCCTGCCCCCCGGCCCCAGTCCTCCCCCTGCCCCACAGCCAACTCTATAGCCCCCCGGCCCCGGTCCTCCCCACAGCCAGCCCCGCGGCCCCCCAGCCCCGGTTGTCCTCCAGCCCCACGGCCAGGTCCCCCTCCAGCCCCACGGCCTGGTCCTCCCCACGCCCCCGGCCTCCCCCCGACCAGCCCCACGGCCTGGTCCTCCCCACGCCCCCGTCCTCCCCCCGGCCAGCCCCACGGCCGGGCCCTCCCCCCGGCCAGCCCCACGGCCTGGTCCTCCCCACGGCCAGCCCCACGGCCAGCCCCCCGGCCCAATCGTCCCCCCCCCCCCCCAGCATTACCTTGCGCGTGGTAGCTGCGGGCGGCTTCCCAATCCGGGGGGCTCATGGCCTCGGCGCCGGGTCCCGCCGCGGCGGCCGCCTCTTCCTCCTCCTCCTCCTCCTCCGCCGTCGCCCCCCCACACCCCGACCTCGGCCCGGGGCCCCCCCCCGGCCTGCCCGGCCCCCGGCTCGTTGATGAACGAGAGCCCCCACTCGTTCTGGAAGATGGCGCCCAAGTGGGGCTGGGGCGGGCGCCCGGGGTGCGGCGGCGAGGAGGAGGAGGAGGCCGGGCCGCCGTGGGGCAGGCCGGGGGCGGCCGTGCGGAGGGCCGAGGCGGGTACGGTGGGGGGGGGCGGCGGCGGCGGGCGCTCCAGGTTCTCCTTGAGCTTGCTGGCGTAGCTGATTTTGGGGAGGGTGCGGGCCCGGCTGCTGCCCACGGGGAAGGCGGGCGGCGGGCGGAAGAGCAGCCAGGCCTCGGCGGGGGCCGCCGGGGCGCTCGCCTGGCGCTCGGGCGAGGAGGAGGAGGAGGAGGAAGAGGAGGAGGAGGAGGAGGCCGAAGCGGGCGGGGGGCAACCCCGGCGCGGGCCGGCCCGGCCGCCGTTGGCCTCGGGGGGCCCGTGGCCGTTGGGGCTGGGCCCCCACTCCTTGGCGGGGCCGCCGGGGCGGAAGCTCTTGCGGTAGGACGGGGGCAAGGGGCGGCCGTAGTGGTGGGGGCGGTGCGGGGGGGGCCGGGCGGCTGCTTCGCGCTCCCCCCCGGCCGTCGGGGCCGCCCCCCGCCTCCCGGGGCTGCCCGGGGGCTGCTCGGCCTCGCCGCCGCCGCCGGGGGGGGGTCCGAGGGGGGCGGCGCCGTCGCCGCGAAGCCGTTCGACTCCCACGAGCCTGCGGGGACGGGAGGGTTAGCGGGAGTGGGGGGACCCCCCCCCAGCAGCCCTCACCCCCCCCGGGGACCCGCTATGGGGCAGGGAGGGGAGGGGGCAAAGGGGAGGGTTAGCGGGACCACGGGGACCCCCCCCCCAGCAGCCCTCACCCCCCCCGGGGACCCGCTATGGGGCAGGGAGGGGAGGGGGCAAAGGGGAGGGTTAGCGGGAGTGCAGGGACCCCCCCCAGGGACCCGCTATGGGGCAGGGAGGGGAGGGGGCAAAGGGGAGGGTTAGCGGGAGTGCAGGGCCCCCCCCCCAGCAGCCCTAACCCCCCCCCGGGACCCGCTATGGGGCAGGGAGGGGAGGGGGCAAAGGGGAGGGTTAGCGGGACCACGGGGACCCCCCCCCCAGCAGCCCTCACCCCCCCCGGGGACCCGCTATGGGGCAGGGAGGGGAGGGGGCAAAGGGGAGGGTTAGCGGGACCACGGGGACCCCCCCCAGGGACCCACTATGGGGCAGGGAGGGGAGGGGGCAAAGGGGAGGGTTAGCGGGACCACGGGGACCCCCCCCCCAGCAGCCCTCACCCCCCCCCGGGGACCCGCTATGGGGCAGGGAGGGGAGGGGGCAAAGGGGAGGGTTAGCGGGACCGTGGGGACCCCCCCCAGCAGCCCTCACCCCCCCCAGGGACCCACTATGGGGCAGGGAGGGGAGGGGGCCGGGGGGGGGGCCGCCTCGACCCACTATGGGGCAGAGAGAGGAAGGGGCCGGGGGGGGGCAGCCCGGCCCGCTATGGGGGGGGGGGCTGCGCGGCCCCTCCCTGACCCATAACGGGAGGGAGGGGCTCCCGGTATCCCGGTCGGTGGGGGGGGGAGGAACCACGCGGAGGGCCGCGGCGGCGCCGGGAATGGCGGCGGGTGAGGGGGGGGGGAACCGGGAAGGCGGCGGGGGGGGGGGAACCGGGAAGGCGGCGGGGGGGGGGGAACCGGGAAGGCGGCGGGGGGGGGGGGAACCGGGAAGGCGGCGGGGGGGGGGGGAACCGGGAAGGCGGCGGGGGGGGGGGGAACCGGGAAGGCGGGGGGGGGGGGGGGGGGAACCGGGAAGGCGGGGGGGGGGGGAACCGGTACCTGCGGGGAGGCGGGAGGCGAGGTGGTGCAGCTGCCCGTCGAGCCGGCACTTCTCCTTGCGCAGCGCCAGCAGCCGCGGCCCCCGCGTCTCCTCCATGGTCCCGTTTAGCGCCGCTGCCCGGTCCCGGCCCCGGTCCCGGCCGCCACCGCGCCGCCGCCGCCACGTGACCCGCCCGCTCCGCGCCGCGCTCGCCGCCGCCGCGTCATGTGACCGCCCGGCGCGGACCCGAGGCCGGCAGCGAGCACGTGACCCGCCCCCCCGCCACGTGACTCGCCCGCGCCGGGCCAATCAGAGCGCTCGGCGTCACGCCGCACCTCCCTTCCTCACCCCGCCCGAGTTACTGTAACCCGGGCGCCAGGCGGCCACGTGACCCCGCGGCGGCGCCTTCGCCACGTGACTCGCGGGGAGGTGGGGGTTGGTTTTTTTTGGAGAGGGGGAGGGACGCGCGGCCGGATCTGCATGCTGATTGGCCAGCGGGATGCTGCGCGGGGCGGGGGAGAGCGGGAGGAAGGGAGCGATGGGAGGGAGGGGCTAGGACCGCGGGCTCTGATTGGTCGCGCCGTGCGGGCTCTGCTGCCATTGGGCGGCGCGACAGACCCCGCCCCCTTTGCCCCCCCCAGAGCCGCAACGCCCTCTTCGGTCTCCCTAGCAACCACTTGGCGCCAAAACCCTTCCCTCGGTCTCCTTGGCAACCCCTAGGCGCCATTTTCCCCCCCCTTCCCCCAGCTTCGGCCGCCTCAGGCGGCTTCTGAGGGCCTCAACCCCCCTCCCCGCCCCGGTTTTGAGGGGAAAAACATACAAACCGCCACAAGACACAACCCCAGCGCACGGCCGCCTTCTTCACCCCCCCAAACCGTCACCTCGACGTCTCCGCGGGGGGGGGGGGCGCTGAGGAGAACCGGTAACGCCGCCGGGCTGCCGCCGTGGCGGGGGTGGGGTGGGGAGGGAAGCGGTGCCCCCTCAGGGCGTTTAAAAGCGGCGCGTGGGAGGGGCCGGCAACGGTCGCTCGGTGCGAGGGGGGTGTGGGAGGAAAGCGACGCAATGCGCATGCGCCAGGGCGGAGCGCGCCCTCGCTCCCCCCCCTCCCTTCCTGCGGCAGCCCGCGCGCCTGCGCCAAAGCCGCTTTCCCCCCCCCCAGCACGCCGCAAGCGCGGCTGCGCATGCGCGGGACGGCGCTGCGCCCGCACCGCCCCCTCGTCCCTGCCGCAACCTCTGCGCGCATGCGCTGCCGCGGGTGGGGCGGAGGAGGGGGGAAGGCGAGAAGCGAGCAGCGCGCATGCGCAGGGAGCGGCCCCGCCCGGGGGCGGCGGCGCATGCGCGGTGCGTCGACCTCTTGGCTGGGATGGGCGGGGCCAGCCGGGGTGTTAAAAGAAGGCGGGGGCCAGCGGAGTGGGCGGGGCTCCGAGGGAGCACGTGGGCCGGTTGCAGGAGGGGGCGGGGCCAAACGCTTGGGGGCGGGGCTAACGATAACCTGGGCTGCACCATGCAACGGCTGGGCGGGGCCAACATGAGGGGGCGGGGCCTGTGTCAGTGGGCGGGGCCAGTGCTTTGGGGACTGGGGGGGAATAAGAGGATGTTGGGGGATCCAAGGGGCGGGGTCTAGGAAGGGGGCGTGGCCTACATGAGTGGGTGGGGTGACTGGGGGACATATGGGGCAGGGGGATGGGGGGGTCCAAGGGGGTCCCCTTCTTTGGGAGAGGGAGGGGCTTGGGGAGGGGTTTTGCAGTGGCCCCACCCCCCTGTGGCTCAGTTGGGGGTGGGGCTATACTGGCCCCACCCTTGGAGCACAGGTGGGTGGAGCCACTGGCAGCTCCGCCCCCTGCATGGGGGCTCCCCCAGGGGTGAAGAGACCCCTGATGCCCCCCCCCGCAAGAGGCTGTTGGGGGGATGGGAACTGGGACGAGGAGGGCCCAGGCGTCCGGGCACCTCCATCAGACCCCCCCATCCCCCCCTCCCACCAGGGGCCCAGGCGTCCAGGCACTACCATCAGACCTCCCCTCCCCCCCTCCAAGGGGCCCAGGAGTCCGGGGACCTCCATCAGACCCCCCCATCACCCCCACCCCAGGAGGGGCCCAGGCATCCGAGCCGTTCTCAACCCCCTCCATGCAGGGGGCCCAGGCGTCCCAGCACCCCCCCACCCCCTTTGATGGTTTCACCCCATTAAACAGTCCTGGCCCCCCTGGCCCCCCGAGATGGTACATCCCACCCCCCCGATGGTACATCCCACCCCCCCGATGGTACATCCCCCCCAGATGGTACATCCCCCCCAGATGGTACATCCCCCCCCAAGATGGTACATCCCCCCCCAGATGGTACATCCCCCCCCCAGATGGTACATCCCCCCCCAAGATGGTACATCCCCCCCCAGATGGTACATCCCCCCCCCCAGATGGTACATCCCCCCCCAGATGGTACATCCCCCCCCCAGATGGTACATCCCCCCCCCAAGATGGTACATCCCCCCCAGATGGTACATCCCCCCCAAGATGGTACATCCCCCCCCAAGATGGTACATCCCCCCCCCAAGATGGTACATCCCCCCCCAAGATGGTACATCCCCCCCCAGATGGTACATCCCCCCCAAGATGGTACATCCCCCCCCAGATGGTACATCCCCCCCCGAGATGGTACATCCCCCCCAGATGGTACATCCCCCCCCCCAGATGGTACATCCCCCCCAGATGGTACATCCCCCCCCCAGATGGTACATCCCCCCCCCAGATGGTACATCCCCCCCAAGATGGTACATCCCCCCCCAGATGGTACATCCCCCCCAGATGGTACATCCCCCCCCCAGATGGTACATCCCCCCCCAGATGGTACATCCCCCCCCCAGATGGTACATCCCCCCCCAGATGGTACATCCCCCCCCGAGATGGTACATCCCCCCCAGATGGTACATCCCCCCCCCCAGATGGTACATCCCCCCCCAGATGGTACATCCCCCCCCAGATGGTACATCCCCCCCCGAGATGGTACATCCCCCCCCAGATGGTACATCCCCCCCCCAGATGGTACATCCCCCCCCAGATGGTACATCCCCCCCCGAGATGGTACATCCCCCCCCAGATGGTACATCCCCCCCCCCAGATGGTACATCCCCCCCAGATGGTACATCCCCCCCCCCAAGATGGTACGTTCCCCCCCCCCCCCCCGCAGCCCGGATTTGTATATTTTAATTTCCCCGTTTTTCGCCCCTTTTTGATTAAAAAAAAAAAAGGAAAAAAGACTTTTTTTAAAATAAAACTACGATTCGGGGTTTGTAGCGGCAGCAGCAAATGAAACGGGGCCGGGAGAGCCGCGCGGCCGGGGGGGGGGGGGGGGGGAGGCTCCGCGCTGCGAAATGGGGCGAAACTCCGCAATTCGGGGCACGGCGGGGCGGGGCCAGGGCGCGCCCCGCCCCCTCGCCCCGCCCCCTCCCCCCCCCCCAGCCCAGCGGCAGCGCCGGCGCCCAGCGGCAGCGCCGCGCCCGCAGCCAGCGACCCACCCGCGACCGGACCCACCCGTGACCGGACCCACCCGCGACCGGACCCACCTGGGGACCCACCCGCGACCGGACCCACCCGGGGACCCACTCGGGGACCCACCCGCGACCGGACCCACCCGCGACCGGACCCACCCGGGGACCCACCCGCGACCGGACCCACCCACGGACCCACCCGGGGACCCGACCCACCCGCGACCGGACCCACCCGGGGACCCACCCGCGACCGGACCCACCCGGGGACCCACCCGGGGACCCGACCCACCCGCGACCGGACCCACCCGGGGACCCACCCGCCCCCCCGACCCCACGCGGGACCCACGGCCGCAGCGACCCACGCGGGGGCCCACGCACCGGTATGGGCATCTCCCCTCCCCCCAGCCCAGTATGGACTCCTCCAGCCCAGTACAGCTGTCCCCATCCCAGTAGGGCCCCCCCCATCCCAGTATGGACTCCTCCAGCCCAGTATGGATCCTTCCAGCCCAGTATGGACTCCTCCAGCCCAGTAGGACCCCCCCATCCCAGTATGGACCCTTCCAGCCCAGTATGGCCCCCCCATCCCAGTATGGACCCTTCCATCCCAGTATGGATCCTTCCATCCCAGTATGCCTCCTTCCATCCCAGTATGGCTCCTTCTATCCCAGTATGGACTTCTCCATCCCAGTACAGCTGCTCCCCATCCCAGTATGGGCCCTTCCATCCCAGTATGGGCCCTTCTATCCCAGTATAGGCCTTTCTATCCCAGTATGGACTCTTCCATCCCAGTATAGATCCTTCTATCCCAGTATGGACTTCTTCATCCCAGTACAGCTGCTCCCCATCCCAGTATGGATCCTTCCATCCCAGTATGGACTCCTCCAGCCCAGTATGGACCCTTCCATCCCAGTATGGATCCTTCCAGCCCAGTATGGACTCCTCCAGCCCAGTACAGCTGTCCCCATCCCAGTAGGGCCCCCCCTCATCTCAGTACAGCCCCCCCCATCCCAGTAGGGCTCCTCTATCCCAGTACGGCCCCCCCCCATCCCAGTATGGGCCCTTCCATCCCAGTATGGACTCCTCCATCCCAGTATGGACCCTTCCAGCCCAGTATGGATCCTTCCATCCCAGTATGGACCCTTCCAGCCCAGTACAGCCGCCCCCCATGCCAGTATGGACCCCCCCATCTGAGTGCGGCCCCTCCCATCCCAGTATAGGCTCTCCATCCCAGTATGGGCTCCCCCCATCCCAGTAGGGCTCCTCTATCCCAGTACTGCCCCCCCATCGTGGTATGGACCCCCCATTCCAGTACAGCCCCCTTCATCCCAGTATGGACCCCCTCCATCCCAGTACTGCTCCCCCCATCCCAGTACAGGCCCTCCATCCCAGTATAGGCTCCCCCCATCCCAGTATAGGCTCCTCCCATCCCAGTACAGCCCCCTCCATCCCAGTAGGGCTGTCCTCCATCCCAGTACAGGCCCCCCATCCCAGTACAGGCCCCCCATCCCAGTACAGCCTCCCCCCATCCCAGTATAGGCTCCCCCCATCCCAGTAGGGCTCCCCCCATCCCAGTAGGGCTCCTCCATCCCAGTATGGTCTCCTCCAGTCCAGTAGGGTCGTCTCCATCCCAGTAGGGCTCTCTCTATTCCAGTATAGGCTGCCCCCATCCCAGTATGGCTCCCCCATCCCAGTACAGCCCTCCCATCCCAGTTTAACCCCCCCAAATCCCAGTTCACCCCCTCAAATCCCAGTATGACACCCCTCAATCCTAGTTGACCCCCCCACCCCAGATGACCCCCCCATCCCAGTTGACCCCCCCCAAATCCCAGTTCACCCCCCATCCCAGTTTGCCGGGGGGGGATCATGCTGGGGGGGCTCTGACCCCCCATCCCCCGCACAGGTGCCGCCGCTCGGGGGTCCCGGGCAGCACGCGGCCATGGGGGCCCCTGCTGCCCCCCCACGCCTCTTCCTCCTCCTCCTCCTCCTCCTCCTCCTCGCCGCCCCCCCGCTGACAGGTACCGCCGGGCGCCTGGGGGGGTCCTGGGGGGGGGATTGAGGGGCTCCTGGGGGGTCCTGGGGGGCTCTGAAGGGGTTTGAGGGGGTCCAGGGGGGATTTGGGGGGGTCCTGGAGGGAGTCTGGGGGGGTCCTAGGGGGTCTGGGAGATCCCAGGAGGGATTTGGGGGGGTCCTAGGGGGTCTGGGGGATCCCAGGAGGGATTTGGGGGTGTCCTGGAGGGGGTTTAGGGGGGGTCTGGGGGGCTCTGGAGGGGTTTGAGGGGGTCCTGGAGGGGGTCTGGGAGGTCCTGGGGGGTCCTGGGGGCTCTGGAGGGGTTTGAGGGGGTCCTGGGGGGATTTGGGGGGGTCCTGGAAGGGGTGTGGGGGGCTCTGGAGGGTCTGAGGGGTCCTGGGGGGATTTTGGGGGGTCCTGGAGGGGGTGTGGGGGGCTCTGGAGGGGTCTGAGGGGTCCTGGGGGGATTTTGGGGGGTCCTGGAGGGGGTGTGGGGGCTCTGGAGGGGTTTGAGGGGGTCCTGGTAGGTGTTTTGGGAGGGTCCTGGGGGGGTCCCAGGAGGGATTTGGGGAGGGTCCAGGGGGGTCGGGGGGCCTAGGAGGGATTTGGGGGGAGTCTGGGGGGTGCTGGGGGTCCTAGAGGGATTTGGGGGGGGGGCTGGGAAGTGGGTGGAGGGTTCAAGGGGTCCCGGGGGGGGGGTCACGTCCCCCGCTGACCCCCCCCAGGGCTGCCCCTGTCTGAGGCCGAGGCCCCCGGGGCCCCCCCACCCCCCACGGCGGGGACCCTGCTCTGGGGGGGGTCGGCGTCGCCCCCCCCGGCCCCCCTGGCGTCGCCCACCACCCCGCAGCAGCTGCCGGGTGAGCAGGGGGCGGGGCTTGCACAAGGAGGGGGCGGGGCTTGCACAGGGAGTGTGTGGGCTTGCACGGGGAGGGGCGGGGCTTGCACCAGGAGGGGGTGGAGCTTGCACGGGGAGGGGGAGCTTGCACAAGGAGGGGGCGGAGCTTGCACATGGAGTGTGGGGGCTTGCACGGGGAGGGGCGGGGCTTGCACGAGGGAGGGGGTGGGGCTTGCACAGGAGAGACAGGGCTTGCACAGGGAGTGCTTGGGGCTTGCACTGGGAGGGGGCGGAGCTTGCACGGGGAGAGGGCGGGGCTTGCACAGGGAGCATATGGGCTTGTACGGGGAGGGGGCGGGGCTTGCACGAGGGAGGGGCGGGGCTTGCACGGGGCAACGGGGGGGGTCCCTCACGGCCTCCCCCTCCGCAGGGCCCCCCACGGCCCTGCCCCCGCCGGCTGCACCGCCGCCCCCCCCATCCCCGGACGCCGGGGCCCCCAGCACGGGACCCCCACCGCCACCACCATCATCGTCATCCCCCCCCGACGGGGGGGGCCCGGGGCTGCCGCCCCCCCCGCCGGGCCCCCAGGGGGGTGAGGAGGAGCCCACCCCACCCCTCGGCACCCTGCAGCCCCCCGGTGAGTGGGCCGGGGGGGGGGTCGGGGGGTCCCCAGGGTTGGGGGGGGTCATGGGGGTCCCCAGGGTCGAGGGGGTCATGGGGGGGGTCATGGGGGGGCTCAGGGGGTCCCCAGGGCCAGGGGACATTGGGGGGGTCTTGGGGGGCTCAGGGGGTCCCCAGGGCCAGGGGACATCGGGGGGGTCAATGGGGGGGGCTCAGGCGGTCCCCAGGGCCAGGGCACATCGGGGGGGTCATGGGGGGGCTCAGGGGGGTCCCCAGGGCCAGGGGACATCGGGGGACTCATGGGTGGCTCAGGGGGTCCCCAGGGCCAGGGCACATCGGGGGGGTCTTGGGGGAGCTCAGGGGGTCCCCAGGGCCAGGGCACATTGGGGGGGTCTTGGGGGGGCTCAGGGGGGTCCCCAGGGCCAGGGCACATCTGGGGGGTCATGGGGGGGCTCAGGGGGGGTCCCCAGGGCCAGGGGACATCGGGGGGTCCCAGGGGGGCGGGGAAGGGGTCGGCGGCGGTCCCCCGGCTGGGCCGGAGGGGGGGATGGGGGGGGGGACAGTGACACCCCCAGCATCCCACAGTGCCTTGCAACGCGACGCTGGCCGAGGCCGAGGGCTGGCTGGAGGCGCCGGCGGGGGCACCGGGGGGGCCGGGGGGGCTGGACTGCACCTACCGCATCCGGGTGCAGCCGGGCTACGGCGTGGAGCTGCAGGTCTGGGGGGCCGGGGGGCTGGGGGGGGGGAAGGGGCAGGTTTGGGGGGGATGGAGGAGTCCTCAGGGGGGTCCTGGGGGGGCTCTGGGGGGTCCCCGGGGGGTGCTAGGGGGTTATAGGGGGAAAGGGGCAGGTTTGGGGGGGATGGAGGAGTCCTCAGGGGGGTCCTGGGGGGGAAGGGGAAGGTTTGGGGGGGCTCTGGGGGGTCCCTGGGGGAGTGCTGGGGGGGTTATGGGGGGAAGGAGCAGGTTTGGGGGGGCTGGAGGGTCCTCAGGGGGGTGCTGAGGGGATATAGGGGGAAAAGGGGCAGGTTTGGGGGGGCTGGGGGGTCCTCAGGGGGGTGCTGGGGGGGTTATGAGGGGGAAGGGGCAGGTTTGGGGGGGCTCTGGGGGGGTCCCTGGGGGAGTGCTGGGGGGTCATGGGGGGAAGGAGCAGGTTTGGGGGGCTGGGGGGGGTCCCTGGGAGGAGTACTGGGGGGGATATAGGGGGGAAAGGGGCAGATATGGGGGATCCAGGGGGGTCCCTGGGGGATGCTGGGGGGTTATGGGGGGGAAGAGGCAGGTTTGTGGGGGCTCTGGGGGGCTTATGGGGGAAAAGGGCAGGTTTGAGGGGGCTGGGGGGGTCCCAGGGGGTGGGGGGTGCGGGGGAGGAAGGGGCAGGTTTGGGGGGTTACGGGGGGGCTGGGGGGGTCCCCGGGGGGTGCTGGGGGGATATAGGGGGAAAAGGGGCAGGTTTGGGGGTCTGAGGAGGTCTGGGGGGTCCTCAGGGGGGTGCTGGGGGAATTATGGGGGGAAAAGGGCAGGTTTGGGGGTCTGGGGGTGCTGGGGGGGTCCCCGGGGTGTGCTGGGGGGAAAGGGGCAGGTTTGGGGGGGCTGGGGGGGTCCTCAGGTGGGTGATGGGTGGATTATGGGGGGGAAGGGGCAGATTTGGGGGGTCTGGGGGGTTATGGGGGGGAAGGGGCAGAATTGGGGGGACTGGGGGGAGCAGGTTGTGGGGTCTATGGTCAGGATGGGGGGGGGCAGATTTTGGGGGGGTGCCGGGCCGGGTCAGGGGGGGTGACGCAGCGGCTCCATCACCCCCCCCCACCCCGTCCCACCGCAGGTGACCTGGTTGAACCTGTCGCAGGGGGAGGTGCTGACGGCGCGGGGCCTGGGGGCCGGGGCCCCCCCCGGACCGGCCGAGGGCGCCCGCCTGGAGCCCGGGCAGGTGCTGCGCAGCCCCGCCGACCGCCTGCTCGTCCGCTTCCGCAGCCCGCGGCCCGCCGCCCCCGGCGCCTTCCGCCTGCGCTACCAGGGTCAGCCCCCTGCCCGCGCCCCCCTGACCCTTCCAGAGCCCCCCCGCTGCCCTCTGCGGGGCACCGGCCCTTTAAGAGCCCCCTGCTGCCCTCTGGGGTGCGCTGGCCCTTTGAGCCCCCTAAGGTGCACTGGCCCTTTAAGAGCCCCTTGCTGGCTTCCGGGGTGCACTGGCCCTTTAAGAGCCCCCTAAGGTGCACTGGCCCTTTAAGAGCCCCTTGCTGGCTTCTGGGGTGCACTGGCCCTTTAAGAGCCCCCTAAGGTGCACTGGCCTTTTAAGAGCCCCTTGCTGGCTTCTGGAGTGCACCGGCCCTTTAAGAGCCCTTTGGGGTGCACTGGTCCTTTAAGAGTCCTCTGCTGCCCTTTGCGGTGCACTGGCCCTTTAAGAGCTCTCTGGGGTGCACTGGCCCTTTAAGAGCCCCTTGCTGGCTTCCGGGGTGCACCGGCCCTTTAAGAGCCCCCTAAGTGCGCTGGCCCTTTAAGAGCTCTCTGGGGGTGCACTGGTCCTTTAAGAGTCCCCTGCTCCCTTTTGGAGGTGTGGGGCGCCATCCCTTTAAGGCTCGGGGTGGCACGCGCTCATCCCTTTAACACAAGGCACCATCCCTTTAAGGCTCAGGGTGGCACGCGCTCATCCCTTTAACGCAAGGCACCATCCCTTTAAGGCTCGGGGTGGCACGCGCTCATCCCTTTAACACAAGGCACCATCCCTTTAAGGCTCAGGGTGGCACGCGCTCATCCCTTTAACACAAGGCACCATCCCTTTAAGGCTCAGGGTGGCACGCGCTCGTCCCTTTAACACGAGGCACCATCCCTTTAAGGCTCAGGGTGGCACGCGCTCATCCCTTTAACACAAGGCGCCATCCCTTTAAAGCTCAGGGTGGCGCGCGCTCGTCCCTTTAACACAAGGCACCATCCCTTTAAGGCTCAGGGTGGCACGCGCTCATCCCTTTAACACAAGGCACCATCCCTTTAAGGCTCGGGGTGGCAGGCGCTCATCCCTTTAACACAAGGCACCATCCCTTTAAGGCTCGGGGTGGCACGCGCTCATCCCTTTAACACGAGGCACCATCCCTTTAAGGCTCGGGGTGGCACGCGCTCATCCCTTTAACACAAGGCACCATCCCTTTAAGGCTCGGGTGGCACGCGCTCATCCCTTTAACACAAGGCACCATCCCTTTAAGGCTCGGGGTGGCACGCGCTCATCCCTTTAACACAAGGCACCATCCCTTTAAGGCTCAGGGTGGCGTGCGCTCATCCCTTTAACACAAGGCACCATCCCTTTAAGGCTCGGGGTGGCACGCGCTCATCCCTTTAACACAAGGCACCATCCCTTTAAGGCTCGGGGTGGCACGCGCTCATCCCTTTAACACAAGGCACCATCCCTTTAAGGCTCGGGGTGGCGCGCGCTCATCCCTTTAACACAAGGCACCATCCCTTTAAGGCTCGGGGTGGCAGGCGCTCGTCCCTTTAACACAAGGCACCATCCCTTTAAGGCTCAGGGTGGCACGCGCTCATCCCTTTAACACAAGGCACCATCCCTTTAAGGCTCGGGTGGCACGCGCTCGTCCCTTTAACACAAGGCACCATCCCTTTAAGGCTCGGGGTGGCACGCGCTCATCCCTTTAACGCAAGGCACCATCCCTTTAAGGCTCAGGGTGGCACACGCTCATCCCTTTAACACAAGGCACCATCCCTTTAAGGCTCAGGGTGGCACGCGCTCATCCCTTTAACACAAGGCACCATCCCTTTAAGGCTCAGGGTGGCACGCGCTCATCCCTTTAACGCAAGGCGCCATCCCTTTAAGGCTCGGGGTGGCACGCGCTCATCCCTTTAACACAAGGCGCCATCCCTTTAAGGCTCGGGGTGGCACGCGCTCATCCCTTTAACACAAGGCACCATCCCTTTAAGGCTCGGGTGGCACGCGCTCATCCCTTTAACACAAGGCACCATCCCTTTAAGGTTCAAGGTGGCACGCGCTCATCCCTTTAACGCAAGGCACCATCCCTTTAAGGCTCAGGGTGGCACACGCTCATCCCCTTAACACAAGGCACCATCCCTTTAAGGCTCAGGGTGGCACACGCTCATCCCTTTAATGCAAGGCGCCATCCCTTTAAGGCCCTATTTTTTGTCCTCCAGACCAAAAATCGGGGCGAATATTTGTCCTCCAGACAAATATTAAAATAGTGATTTTTTTTTCACTTTCCCCCCCCCCGGTGGCCCCCCCGGCGACCCCGCAGGCTTCCCGCTGAGCTGCGGGCGGCCGCGGCGCCCCGAGAACGGGGCGGTGACGCTGAGCGGCCTGGGGCCCGGCGCCACGGCCGCCTTCCGCTGCGCCCCCGGCTTCCGCCTGCGCGGCCCCGCCGCCCTCGTCTGCCTGGCGGGGGGCGGCCGCCCCCGCTGGAGCGGCGCCAGCCCCGTCTGCCTCGGTCAGCCCCGCCTCCCGACCCCTCCCCCCAAGGGGGCGGGGCTTGGGCTGGGGAGGGTGGGGCTTATTCGGGGAGGGGGCGGGGTTTGCGCCGGGGAGGGGTGGGGACTGTGAGAGGGGGCAATTGGGCTTGCTGGGGCGGGATGGGTGGAAGGGGGCGGGGGCTTGTGCGAGGGGGCGGGGCTTGTGCAAAGGGGCGGAGCTTGCAGAGCAGGGCGGGTACAAGGGTTTGTGCAAGGGGTGGGGTTTGCACAAGGGGGCGGGGCCGGCACGAGGAGGTGGGTGGCCGCAAGGGGCGGGGCCTGGGCAAGGGGGCGGGGCCTTGCAGGGCAGGGTGGGTGGGTGCAAGGTGGGGGCGGGGTTTGCCCCAGGGGGGTGGCGGGAGGAGGGCAGGCATCATGCTGGGGGAGGCGGGGCTTGCACAAGAGGGGTCCGGGGGGGTCGCCCTAAGGTGGGCGGGGCTTGCACCAGGGGAGGCGGGGCCCGCACAACAGGGGCCAGGATCGCCCCAGGGTGGGCGGGGCTTGCACGAGGAGGGCAGGGGTCACGCCGGGGGGTGGGCAGGGCTTGAGCGGGGATGGGCGGGGCTTGCCCCAGGGTGGGAGGGGCTTGCACGAGAAGGACAGGGGCCGCGCCGGGGAGGGGGGGGAGACGAGGCTTGCACAAGGAGGGGGGGGGTGGTTCTGAAATCAGCCAGGGGTGGGCGGGGCTTGCACGAGGGTGGGCGGGGCTTGCACGAGGGTGGGCGGGGCTTGCAGCCAGGGGGTCTGGAACCGGCCCAGGGCGGGCGAGGCTTGCACGAGGAGGGCAGATGCCGCGCCGGGGAGGCGGGGCTTGCACGAGGGTGGGCGGGGCTTGCACGAGGGTGGGCGGGGCTTGCAGCCAGGGGGTCTGGAACCGGCCCAGGGCGGGCGAGGCTTGCACGAGGAGGGCAGAGGCCGCGCCGGGGAGGCGGGGCTCGCACGAGGGGAGCGGGCGGGGCCTGACGGTGTGCGGCAGCGGCGTGCGGGGCCACGGTGCGCAACGCCACGCGGGGCCGCCTGGAGGCCCCCGAGGGCCGGGGGGGGAACGTGACGTGCCGCTGGCTGCTGGAGGCCCCCCCGGGCCAGCGGCTGCACCTGCACTTCGAGCGCCTGGCGCTGGACGAGGACGCCGACCGGTGAGCGCCTTGGGGGGCTCCGCGGGGGGGATTGGGGTGCGGGGGGGTGCATTGGGGTGCGGGGGGGTAGGGTGCACGGGGGGGCTTGGGGTGCATGGGGGTGGTTGGGGTGCACAGGGTGGTTTTGGGGTACACAGGGCGGTTGGGGTGCACTGGGTGGTTTTGGGGTGCATTGGGGGCTTGGGGTGCAGGGGGGCAGTTAGGGTGCACAGGGTGGTTTTGGGGTGCAGGGGGGGCTTGGGGGCAGGAGGTGCATTGGGGTGCATGGGGGGCTAGGGGTGCACGGGGGCGGTTAGGGTGCACAGGGTTGTTTTGGGGTGCAGGGGGGCTTGGGGGGCACAGGGCGGTTAGGGTGCACAGGGTGGTTTTGGGGTGCAGGGGGGTTTGGGGTGCAGGGGGTTTTGGGGGGCAGGAGGTGCATTGGGGTGCATGGGGTGGTTAGGGTGCACAGGGTGGTTTTGGGGTGCAGGGGGGGCTTGGGGTGCAGGAGGTGCATTGGGGTGCATGGGAGGCTTGGGGTGCACAGGGTGGTTTTGGGGTGCAGGGGGCCTAGGGGTGCAGGGGGTGGTTAGGGTGCACAGGGTGGTTTTGGGGTGCAGGGGGGGCTGGGGGTGCATGGGGGCGGTTAGGGTGCACAGGGTTGTTTTGGGGTGCAGGGGGGGCTTGGGGGGCAGGAGGTGCATTGGGGTGCATGGGGGGCTAGGGGTGCAGGGGGGCGGTTAGGGTGCACAGGGTGGTTTGGGGGTGGAGGGGGGGCTTGGGGTGCGGGGGGGGCTAGGGGTGCACGGGGGCGGTTGGGGTGCACAGGGTGGTTTTGGGGTGCATGGGGGATTTGGGGTGCAGGGGGGCAGTTAGGGTGCACAGGGTGGTTTTGGGGTGCAGGGGGGCTTGGGGGGCAGGAGGTGCATTGGGGTGCATGGGGGGCTAGGGGTGCAGGGGGGTGCTTAGGGTGCACGGGGTGGTTTTGGGGTGCAGGGGGGGCTTGGGGTGCAGGGGGGGCAGTTAGGGTGCACAGGGTTGTTTTGGGGTGCAGGGGGAGCTTGGGGGGCAGGAGGTGCATTGGGGTGCAGGGGGGGCTAGGGGTGCACAGGGGCGGTTAGGGTGCACAGGGTGGTTTTGGGGTGCAGGGGGGGCTAGGGGTGCAGGGGGGTGGTTAGGGTGCGCAGGGGGGTTTTGGGGTGCAGGGGGGGCTTGGGGTGCAGGGGGGGCAGTTAGGGTGCACAGGGTGGTTTTGGGGTGCAGGGGGGGCTAGGGGTGCAGGAGGTGCATTGGGGTGCATGGGGGGCTTGGGGTGCACAGGGTGGTTTTGGGGTGCAGGGGGGGCTAGGGGTGCATGGGGGTGGTTAGGGTGCACAGGGTGGTTTTGGGGTGCAGGGGGGTCTTGGGGTGCATCGGGGGCAGTTGGGGTGCATCGGTGGTTTGGGGTGCAGGAGGATTTGGGGTGCCTCGGGGGCTTGGGGTGCAGGGGGGCGGTTAGGGTGCACAGGGTGGTTTTGGGGTGCTTGGGGGGCGTGGGGTGCAGGGGGTGCATTGGGGTGCACGGGGGCAGTGAGGGCGCACAGGGTGGTTTTGGGGTGCACAGGGTGGTTTTGGGGTGCATGGGGGCTTGGGGTGCATCGGGGGCAGTTGGGGTGCATCGGTGGTTTGGGGTGCAGGAGGATTTGGGGTGCCTCAGGGGCTTGGGGTGCAGGGGGGCAGTTAGGGTGCACAGGGTGGTTTTGGGGTGCAGGGGGGTCTTGGGGTGCATCGGGGGCAGTTGGGGTGCATCGGTGGTTTGGGGTGCAGGAGGATTTGGGGTGCCTCGGGGGCTTGGGGTGCAGGGGGGCGGTTAGGGTGCACAGGGTGGTTTTGGGGTGCTTGGGGGGCGTGGGGTGCAGGGGGTGCATTGGGGTGCACAGGGGCAGTGAGGGCGCACAGGGTGGTTTTGGGGTGCACAGGGTGGTTTTGGGGTGCATGGGGGCTTGGGGTGCACGGGAGTCCTTGGGGTGCAGGGGGGTGCTTAGGGTGCACAGGGTGGTTTTGGGGTGCAGGGGGTTGGGGTGCAGGGGGCTTGGGGTGCACGGGGGTGTGTTTGGGGTGCAGGGGTGGGATTTGGGGTGCATTAGGGTACAATGGAGCAGGTTTCAGGGTGCCTGGGGCAGGTTTTGGGGTGCATTGGGGATGCATCAGTGCAGGTTTCGGGGTGCCATAGGGTGCAATGGAGCAGGTTTTGGGGTGCATTGGGGGCAGGTTTGGGGGTGCCTGGGGGGGCTGCGTGGAGGCAAGTTTGGGGGTGCAACGGAGCAGGTTTGGGGGTGCATTGGGGGTGCCTGGGGGCAGGTTTGGGGGTGCCTGGGGGCTGCAGGAGGCAGGTTTCGGGGTGCATGGGGGCAGGTTCTGGGGTGCCTGGGGGCTGCGTGGGGGCAGGTTTGGGGGTGCATTGGGGGTGCATGGGGGCAGGTTTTGGGGTGCATTGGGGGCAGGTTGGGGGGGCCTGGGGGCTGAGTGGGGGCAGGTTTGGGGGTGCATTGGGGGTGCATGGGGGCAGGTTTTGGGGTGCCACGGAGCAGGTTTGGGGGTGCAATGGAGCAGGTTTGGGGGGGCCTGGGGGCTGCGTGGGGGCAGGTTTGGGGGTGCATTGGGGGTGCATGGGGGCAGGTTTTGGGGTGCCACGGAGCAGGTTTGGGGGTGCGTGGGGGCTGCAGGAGGCAGGTTTGGGGGTGCATTGGGGGCACATGGGGGCAGGTTTGGGGGTGCCTGGGGGGGCTGCGTGGAGGCAAGTTTGGGGGTGCAACGGAGCAGGTTTGGGGGTGCATTGGGGGTGCCTGGGGGCAGGTTTGGGGGTGCATTTGGGGCAGGTTTTGGGGTGCCTGGGTGCAGGTTTCAGGGTGCCTGGGGGCTGCGTGGGGGCAGGTTTGGGGGTGCATGGGGGCAGTTTTTGGGGGTGCCACGGAGCAGTTTTGGGGGTGCATTGGGGGCAGTTTTTGGGGGTGCCTGGGGGCTGCAGGAGGCAGGTTTGGGGTGCCTGGGGGCTGCGTGGGGGCAGGTTTGGGGGTGCATTGGGGGCGCATGGGGGCAGGTTTTGGGGTGCAATGGAGCAGGTTTGGGGGTGCATTGGGGGTGCATGGGGGCAGGTTTTGGGGTGCAATGGAGCAGGTTTGGGGGTGCATTGGGGGCACATGGGGGCAGGTTTTGGGGTGCAATGGAGCAGGTTTGGGGGTGCATTGGGGGCACATGGGGGCAGGTTTTGGGGTGCCACGGAGCAGGTTTGGGGGTGCCTGGGGGCTGCGTGGGGGCAGGTTTGGGGGTGCATTGGGGGCACATGGGGGCAGGTTTTGGGGTGCAATGGAGCAGGATTTGGGGTGCCTGGGGGCTGCGTGGGGGCAGGTTTGGGGGTGCATTGGGGGCGCGTGGGGGCAGGTTTGGGGGTGCATTGGGAGCAGGTTTGGGGGTGCCTGGGGGCTGCATGGGGACAGTTTTGGGGGTGCATTGGGGGCACATGGGGGCAGGTTTGGGGGTGCCACAGAGCAGGTTTGGGGGTGCATTGGGGCTGCGTGGGGGCAGGTTTGGGGGTGCATTGGGGGCACATGGGGGCAGGTTTGGGGGTGCATTGGGGGCAGGTTTGGGGGTGCACAGAGGCAGGCAGGGTTGGCCGGGGTGGGGGGGGGGGGCACGTCCGCTAGGCGCCCGCCGCCCCGGCAGGCTGTCGATCCGGGGGGGCAGCGGGCGCCTGGCCCCCCTGCTCTACGACTCGGACATGGACGACGTGCCGGAGCGGGGGGTGCTCAGCGAGGGGGGCACCCTGGCCCTGGAGCTGGTGTCCGAGGGGCCCCGCGACGGCCCCCCGCTGCTGGGGCTGCGCTACGAGGGTGAGCTCCCCCCCCCTCCCCGAACGCGCCCCCCCCCCTCCCCACCCCGAAGCTGGCGACCCCCCCCTCCCAAAAGAGGGTCCTGAAGGCCAGAGATTCTCCCCCCCCACCTTCAGTCCTGGGGACCCCCCAAAGACCCTCCCAGGGACCCCCCACTTTTAGCCATGGGGACCCCCAAGACCCCCCCAGGGACCCCCCTTCAGACCCTGGGGACAGCAAGACCCCCCAGGGACCCCCCCATTTCACCCCAGGGACCCCAAAGACCCTCCCAGGGACCCCCCTTTTAGCCATGGGGACCCCAAGACCCTCCCAGGGATCCCCCCTTCAGCCCTGGGGACCCCAAGACCCCCCCAGGGACCCCCCCTTAGCCATGGGGACCCCTAAGACCCGCTAGGGACCCCCCCTTCAGCTCTGGGGACCCCAAGACCCCCCAGGGACCCCCACTTTTAGCCATGGGGACCCCCCCAGGGACCCCCCCTTCAGCTCTGGGGACCCCAAGACCCCCCCAGGGACCCCCCCTTCAGCCCTGGGGACCCCCAGGAACTGCCAGGGACCCCCAAGACCCCCCCAGGGACCCCCCTTCAGACCCTGGGGACAGCAAGACCCCCCCAGGGACCCCCCCATTTCACCCCAGGGACCCCAAAGACCCTCCCAGGGACCCCCACTTTTAGCCATGGGGACCTCCAAGACCCCCCCCGGGACCCCCCCCTTCAGCCCTGGGGACTCCAAGGAACCCCCAGGGACCCCCCCTTTAGCCATGGGGACCCCAAGGAACCCCCAGGGACCCCCAAGACCCCCCCAGGGACCCCCCTTCAGACCCTGGGGACCCCAAGACCCCCCCAGGGACCCCCCCATTTCACCCCAGGGACCCCAAAGACCCTCCCAGGGACCCCCCCTTTTAGCCATGGGGACCCCCAAGACCCCCCCTAGGGACCCCCCCCTTCAGCCCTGGGGACCCCAAGGAACCCCCAGGGACCCCCAAGACCCCCCAGGGACCCCCCTTCAGCCCTGGGGACCCCCAGGAACTGCCAGGGACCCCCCATTTTACCCCAGGGACCCCAAAGACCCCCCCAGGGACCCCCCCTTTTAGCCACGGGGACACCAAGTGCCCCCCTGTTTCACCCTAGGGACCCCCAAGCGCCCCCAAGGGCTCCAAAGAGCCCCCTCTTTCACCCTGGGGACCCCTGAGACCCCCCCAAGGGCCCCTCCTTTCACCCTGGGGACCCCCACCCCAAACAGACCCCCCCCACCCCCGCCCCCCCGGCAAAGCCCCCGCGCTCAGCTCAGCCCTGGGGACACCGAGTGACGGCACCCCGGGGTGGGGGGGGGTGGGGGGGTGTCCGGCTGCTTCCCCCCCCCCCCGCCGCCGCCCCCAGCCTTCGCCGAGGACCGCTGCTACGAGCCCTTCGTGCCCCACGGCAACTTCAGCACGACGGACCCGGCCTTGGGGCCGGGCGCCCTCGTCACCTTCTGGTGCCACCCGGGCTACGTGCTGGAGCCGGGCCCAGGCGTCCTGGAGTGCCTGGGCCCCGGCCAGCCGCGCTGGAACGACAGCGAGCCCGCCTGCCGAGGTAGGCTTGGCGAGGGGGGGGCACCCCGTGGACCTACCCCTGCCCCCCCCCCGTCGGGCACCCCACGGATGCACCCGCTGCATAACCCTGGGGAGACCCCCCTCCTCCCACCCTCGGACCTCCGGGACCCTTCCCCAATGCACCCTGTGGACCCCCTGTGTGCACCCTGGGACCCCCTCCAATGTGCCCTGGGGACCCCCCCATTGCAAACCTGGACCCCCCCCATGCACCCTGTGGACCCCCCATTGCAAACCTGGATCCCCCCCCATGCACCCTGTGGACCCCCTGTGTGCACCCTGGGACCCCCTCCAATGTGCCCTGGGGACCCCCCCATTGCAAACCTGGGACCCCCCCATGCACCCTGCGGACCCCCCCAATGCACCCTGCGGACCCCTCATTGCATCCCTGGGTCCCCCTGCACCCCTGGGTCCCCCTGTGAGCCCCCTTGCACCCCCAGGAGCCCCCTTGCACCCCTGGGTCCCCATGGCACCCCTGGGTCCCCCTGCACCCCTGGGAGCCCCATGGCACCCCCAGGAGCCCCATGGCACCCCCTGGGTCCCCCTGCACCTCTGGGTCCCCCTTGCACCCCTGGGAGCCCCATTGCATTCCCCAGGAGCCCCATGGCACCCTTGGTTCCCCACTGCACCCCTGGGTCCCCCTGCACCCCCAGGAGCCCTCTTGCACCCCCAGGAGCCCCATGGCACCCCCTGGGTTCCCATGGCACCCCTGGGTCCCCCTGCACCCCTGGGAGCCCCATGGCACCCCCAGGAGCCCCATGGCACCCTTGGTTCCCCATGGCACCCCTGGGTCCCCTTGCACCTCTGGGTCCCCCTTGCACCCCTGGGTCCCCCTGCACCCCCCCCGGGAGCCCCCTCGCACGCCCCCAGCGCCCCACGAGCTGGGGGTGACGGCGGGTGCCCAGCGCTGTGCGGGGGGGAGCTGTCGGAGGCGCCCGGCGTGGTGCTGTCCCCAGACTGGCCCCAGAGCTACGGCAAGGGCCAGGACTGCGTCTGGACCATCCGGGTGCAGGAGGAGAGCCGGGTGCTGCTCGACGTCGAGATGTAGGTACCCCAGCCGTGGGGGTGTCCCCACGACCCTTCCTTGGCTGTAGGGTGCCTTCATGTCCATCCTCCACTGTGGGGTGTCCCCACAACCCATCCTTGGCCGTGGGGTGCCTTCATGTCCATCCTCCACTGTGGGGTGTCCCCATGACCCTTCCTTGGCCGTGGGGTGCCTTCAAGTCCATCCTCAACTGTGGGGTGTCCCCATGACCCTTCCTTGGCCGTGGGGCATGCTCACGACCCATCCTTGGCCGTGGGGTGCCTTCAAGTCCATCCTCCACTGTGGGGTGTCCCCACAACCCATCCTTGGCCGTGGGGTGCCTTCAAGTCCATCCTCCACTGTGGGGTGTCCCCATGACCCTTCCTTGGCCGTGGGGTGCCTTCATGTCCATCCTCAACTGTGGGGTGTCCCCATGACCCTTCCTTGGCCGTGGGGTGCCTTCAAGTCCATCCTCCACTGTGGGGTGTCCCCACGACCCATCATTGGCCGTGGGGTGCCTTCAAGTCCATCCTCAACTGTGGGGTGTCCCCATGACCCATCCTTGGCCGTGGGGTGTCTACATGTCCATCCTCCACTGTGGGGTGTCCCCACGACCCATCCTTGGCCGTGGGGTGCCTTCAAGTCCATCCTCAACTGTGCGGTGTCCCCATGACCCATCCTTGGCTGTGGGGTGTCTACATGTCCATCCTCAACTGTGGGGTGTCCCCATGACCCATCCTTGGCCGTGGGGTGTCTACATGTCCATCCTCAACTGTGGGGTGTCCCCATGACCCATCCTTGGCCGTGGGGTGCCTTCATGTCCATCCTCCACTGTGGGGTGTCCCCATGACCCTTCCTTGGCCGTGGGGTGTCTACATGTCCATCCTCCACTGTGGGGTGTCCCCATGACCCATCCTTGGCCGTGGGGTGTCTTCAAGTCCATCCTCAACTGTGCGGTGTCCCCATGACCCATCCTTGGCCGTGGGGTGTCTACATGTCCATCCTCAACTGTGCGGTGTCCCCATGACCCATCCTTGGCTGTGGGGTGTCTACATGTCCATCCTCCACTGTGGGGTGTCCCCATGACCCATCCTTGGCCGTGGGGTGTCTACATGTCCATCCTCAACTGTGGGGTGTCCCCATGACCCATCCTTGGCTGTGGGGTGTCTACATGTCCATCCTCCACTGTGGGGTGTCTTCATGACCCTTCCTTGGCCGTGGGGCATGCTCATGACCCCATCCTTGGCCGTGGGGTGTCTTCATGTCCATCCTCCACTGTGGGGTGTCCCCATGACCCTTCCTTGGCCGTGGGGCATGCTCATGACCCCATCCTTGGCCGTGGGGTGTCTTCATGTCCCCATCCCCAGCTGTGGGGTGTCCCCATGACCCATCCCTGGCTGTGGAACGTGCTCATGACCCCATCCTTGGCCGTGGGGCATCCCCATGATACATCCTTGGCCATGGGATGTCTTCATGTCCGTTCTCAGCCGTGGGGTGTCCTCATGACCCATCCTTGGCTATGGGCATCCTCATGACCCCATCCACAGCTATGGGGCATCCCCACGTCCCCGTCTCCAGCCATGGCTCATCCCCACATCCCCATCTCCCCACCCATGGCTCGTCCCCACGTCCCCATCTCCCCAGACATGGGTCATCCCCACATCCCCGTCTCCAGACATGGCTCATCCCCACGTCCCCATCTCCCCAGACATGGCTCATCCCCACATCTCCATCTCCAGACATGGCTCATCCCCACGTCCCCATCTCCCCAGCCATGGGTCGTCCCCACATCTCCATCTCCAGCCATGGCTCATCCCCACGTCCCCATCTCCCCAGACATGGGTTGTCCCCACATCCCCGTCTCCAGCCATGGCTCATCCCCACGTCCCCATCTCCCCAGACATGGCTCATCCCCACATCCCCGTCTCCAGCCATGGCTCATCCCCACGTCCCCATCTCCCCAGACATGGCTCATCCCCACATCTCCATCTCCAGACATGGCTCATCCCCACGTCCCCGTCTCCCCAGACATGGGTCATCCCCACATCTCCATCTCCAGCCATGGCTCATCCCCACGTCCCCATCTCCCCAGACATGGCTCATCCCCACATCTCCATCTCCAGCCATGGCTCAGCCCCACGTCCCCATCTCCCCAGACATGGCTCATCCCCACATCTCCATCTCCAGCCATGGCTCATCCCCACGTCCCCATCTCCCCAGACATGGCTCATCCCCACATCTCCATCTCCAGCCATGGCTCATCCCCACATCCCCATCTCCCCAGACATGGGTCATCCCCACATCTCCATCTCCAGCCATGGTTCATCCCCACATCCCCATCTCCCCAGACATGGCTCATCCCCACATCTCCATCTCCAGCCATGGCTCATCCCCACGTCCCCATCTCCCCAGACATGGCTCATCCCCACATCTCCATCTCCAGCCATGGTTCATCCCCACGTCCCCATCTCCCCAGACATGGCTCATCCCCACATCTCCATCTCCAGACATGGCTCATCCCCACGTCCCCATCTCCCCAGACATGGCTCATCCCCACATCTCCATCTCCAGCCATGGCTCATCCCCACATCCCCATCTCCCCAGACATGGGTCATCCCCACATCTCCATCTCCAGCCATGGTTCATCCCCACATCCCCATCTCCCCAGACATGGCTCATCCCCACATCTCCATCTCCAGCCATGGCTCATCCCCACGTCCCCATCTCCCCAGACATGGCTCATCCCCACATCTCCATCTCCAGCCATGGTTCATCCCCACGTCCCCATCTCCCCAGACATGGCTCATCCCCACATCTCCATCTCCAGACATGGCTCATCCCCACGTCCCCATCTCCCCAGCCATGGGTCGTCCCCACATCTCCATCTCCAGCCATGGCTCATCCCCACATCCCCATCTCCCCAGACATGGCTCATCCCCACATCCCCGTCTCCAGCCATGGCTCATCCCCACGTCCCCATCTCCCCAGCCATGGCTCGTCCCCACATCTCCATCTCCAGCCATGGCTCATCCCCACGTCCCCATCTCCCCAGACATGGCTCATCCCCACATCTCCATCTCCAGCCATGGCTCATCCCCACGTCCCCATCTCCCCAGACATGGCTCGTCCCCACATCCCCGTCTCCAGCCATGGCTCATCCCCACGTCCCCATCTCCCCAGCCATGGCTCATCCCCACATCTCCATCTCCAGCCACAACTCATCCCCACGTCCCCACGACCATGGCCCATCCTTGTGTCCCCATGTCCCCCGCTCACGGCCGCCGTCTCTGCCCGCCCCGCGTCCCCGTCCCCAGCCTGGCGCTGCGGCCGACCGACGCGCTGACGGTCTTCGACGGCGAGGACGTGACGGGCCGGGTGCTGGGCCAGTTCCGGGGCGCCCGGCCCCGCTTCCGGCTGCTCAGCTCCGGGGCCGCCGCCACGCTGCAGTTCCAGGCGGGGGGCGCCGAGCCCCCTCCCGCCGCCGGCCACGGCTTCCTCGTCCGCTTCGCTGGTACTGGGGGCCCAATGGGGCCAAACTGGGGCAAACGGGGCAAAACTGGGGCAAACCGGGCCAAACTGGGGCAACTGGGGCGAAACTGGGGCAAAGCTGGGGCAAAACTGGGGCAAATGGGGCAAAACGGGGCTGAATGGGGCAAAACGGGGCCAAATGGGGCCAAATGGGACAAAAGGGGACAAAGCTGGGGCAAATGGGGCAAAACAGGGCAAACGGGGCAAAACGGAGGCAAATGGGGCAAATGGAACAAATGGGACAAAACGGGACCAAACTGGGGCAAATAGGGCAAAACAGGGGTGAAACTGGGGCAAAGCTGGGGCAAAACTGGGGCAAATGGGGCAAAACGGGGCTGAATGGGGCAAAACGGGGCTGAATGGGGCAAATGGGACAAAAGGGGACAAAGCTGGGGCAAATGGGGCAAAACAGGGCAAACGGGGCAAAACGGAGGCAAATGGGGCAAATGGGACAAATGGGACAAAATGGGGCCAAACTGGGGCAAATAGGGCAAAACAGGGGCAAAACTGGGGCAAAACTGGGGCCGAACAGGGCAAAATGGGGCCAAATGGGACAAAAGGGGACAAAGCTGGGGCAAATGGGGCAAACGGGGCAAAACGGAGGCAAATGGGGCAAAACAGGGCCAAACTGGGGCAAACAGGAAAAACAGGGGCAAACAGGAAAAATGGGGGCAAAACTGGGGCAAATGGGACAAAACAGGGCCAAACGGGGCCAAACGGGGCCAAACAGGGCAAATGGGACAAAACAGGGCCAAACTGGGGCAAATAGGGCAAAACAGGGGCAAAACTGGGGCAAAACTGGGGCCGAACGGGGCAAAACGGGGCCAAGCGGGGCAAAACTGGGGCAGATGGGACAAAATGGGGCTGAACAGGGACGAACGGGACAAAACGGGGCCAAACAGGGCCGAATGGGGCAAAACAGGGCCGAATGGGGCAAACAACAGGTTCGGGGGGGGAACGGGTGGTTCTGGGGCAAAACGGGGGCCAAACAGGGCAAAACAGGGGCAAAACGGGGGCAAAATGGGCGTCTTGGGGGGGAAGGGGGGAGTTGGGGGGAAATGAGGGCAAAACGGGGGTCGGGAAAAACCAGAGTCTTGGGGGGAAATGGGGGCAGAATGGGGGGTCAGGGGGGGAACTGGAGTCCTGGGGACAGATTGGTCCCAGGGATGGGGGGGTCCCATGGATGGGGGTCCTGGGGATGGGGGATCCCAGGGATGGGGGTTCCTGGGGATGGGGGTCCCAGAGATGGGAGATCCTGGGGATGGGGGGGTCCCAGGGATGGGGGGATCCCAGGGATGGGGGGTCCTGGAGATGGGGGTTCCTCAGGGATGGGGGCTTCCTAGGGATGGGAGGGTCCCAGGGATGGGGGACCCCAGAGATGGGGGGTCCCAAGGATGGAGGGTCCCTGGGAATGGGGGATCCCAGGGATGGGGGATCCCAGGGATGGAGGTTCCCAGGGATGGGGGGTTCCCAGGGATGGAAGGTCCCTGGAGATGGGGGCATCCTAGAGATGGGGGTTCCCAGGGATGGAGGGTCCCCGGGGATGGGGGATCCCAGGGATGGGGGCTTCCTGGGGGTGGGGGATCCCAGGGATGGAAGTTCCCAGGGATGGGGGGTCCTGGACATGGGGGTTTTCAGGGATGGGGGAATCTCAGGGATGGGGGATCCTGGGGATGGATGGGGGATCCTGGGGATGGGAGGGGGTCCTGGACATGGGGGATCTCAGGGATGGGGGGTTCCCAGGGATGGGGGGTCCCCAGGGATGAGGGTCCCCAGGGATGGGGGATCCCAGGGATGGGGGATCCCTGGAGATGGGGGGGGGATTCCCAGGAACGGTGCACTGCTGACCCCCCCCCCCCCAACCCGCCGGCCCCGGCAGAGGTGCCGCGCAACGACACGTGCCCCGAGGTGCCGGCGGTGGCCTTCGGCTGGCGCTCGGCCTCGCACGCGGCCATGCTGCGCGGCACCGTGCTGACCTTCCAGTGCCGGCCGGGCTACGAGCTGCTGGGCGCCGACATCCTCACCTGCCAGTGGGACCTCAGCTGGAGCAGCCCCCCGCCGGTCTGCCGCAAGAGTAAGGGACCCCCCCACCCCCCACCCTGATCCCCACCTGGACCCCTACCCGGACCCCCATCCAGACCTCCATCTGGATCTCCATCCAGACCCCCATCTGGATCTCCATCCAGATTCCCATCCAGACCTCCATCTGGATCTCCATCCAGACTCCCATCCAGACCTCCATCCGGATCTCCATCCTGACCCCCATCCAGACCTCCATCCAGACCTCCATCCGGATCTCCATCCAGACCCCCATCCAGACCTCCATCCACACTCCCATCCAGACCTCCATCCAGACCTCCATCCACACCCCCATCCAGACCTCCATCTGGATCTCCATCCAGACTCCCATCCAGACCTCCATCCGGATCTCCATCCAGACCTCCATCCAGATCTCCATCTGGATCTCCATCCAGACCCCCATCCAGACCCCCATCCAGATCTCCATCTGGATCTCCATCCAGACTCCCATCCAGACCTCCATCCGGATCTCCATCCAGACCTCCATCCAGATCTCCATCTGGATCTCCATCCAGACTCCCATCCAGACCTCCATCTGGATCTCCATCCAGACCTCCATCCGGATCTCCATCCAGACCTCCATCCAGATCTCCATCCAGACCCCCATCCAGACCTCCATCTGGATCTCCATCCAGACCTCCATCCAGATCTCCATCCAGACCCCCATCCAGACCCCCATCCAGACCTCCATCCACACTCCCATCCAGACCTCCATCTGGATCTCCATCCAGACCCCCATCTGCATCTCCATCTGGATCTCCATCCACACTCCCATCCAGACCTCCATCCACACTCCCATCCAGACCTCCATCTGGATCTCCATCCAGACCTCCATCCAGATCTCCATCTGGATCTCCATCCAGACTCCCATCCAGACCTCCATCCAGATCTCCATCCAGACCCCCATCCAGATCTCCATCTGGATCTCCATCCAGACTCCCATCCAGACCTCCATCTGGATCTCCATCCAGACCTCCATCCAGATCTCCATCTGGACTCCCATCCAGACCTCCAACTGGATCTCCATCTGGATCCCCACCCTGACCACCCAACCAGACCACCACCTGGACCCCCAGCCCAACTTGGAGCCCCTGGTGCCCCCCCAGACCTTTCGGTGCATCCTGGACCCCCCAGCGTGACCCAGATCTGGTGCACCCCAGACCCCCCAGTATGACCCAGATCCTCCAGTGCCACCGGGAACCCCAACATGACCCAGATGTGGTGCACCCCAGACCCCCCTAGTGCACCCTAGACCTCCAGCATGACCCAGACCCTCTGCTGCATCCCAGACCCCCAGTGTGACCCAGACCCCCCGGTGCCCCCCAGACCCTGCAGTGTGACCCAGACCCCCCGGTGCACCTACAGACCCCCTGGTGCCCTCCAGACCCTCAGCGTGACCCAGAATCTGGTGCACCCTAGACCCTCTGGTGCATCCCAGACCCCCAGCATGACCCAGACCCCTTGAAGAACCCCAGACCCCCAGCGTGACCCAGAATCTGGTGCACCCCAGACCCCCAGTGTGACCTAGACTCCCCTGGTGCACCCCAGATGCCCTGATGCCCCCCAAACCCCTAGTGCGACCCAGCCCCCTCCCCGGTTCCCCCACCCCATGCCTGGGCTGAGTCCCGCCACCCCGTCCGCAGTCGTGACGTGCGCGGACCCCGGGGAGATCAGCCACGGCAAGCGCAGTGCGGCGGACCCCCGCTTCGCCGTGGGCGCCCGCGTGCAGTACTTCTGCCACGAGGGCTACGTGCTGGAGGGCAGCGGCACCCTCACCTGCTACGGCCGCGATGCCGGCACCCCCAAGTGGAGCGACCGCGTCCCCAAGTGTGTCCGTGAGTAGGGGGTGCCACTGCAAGGGGGTTACGGGTCCCGGTGGAGGGGGTCCTGGAGCCAGGTTTGGGGGCCCCAAGGCCACATTGGAGGGCTCTCAGAAGGTCCCTGGGCCACGTTTTGGAGTCCCGGAAGGTCTGAAGGCCACGTTCAATGCCCCAGAAGATCCCACAGCCACATTTTTGGGTCCCAGAGCCATCTTTTGTGGTCCCAGATAGTCCCAAGGCCACATTCAATTTCCCAGAAGGTGTCTGAGCCAACTTTTGGGGTCTCAGGGCCACATTTGGGGTTTCAGAAGGTCCCAGGGCCATGTTTTTGGGCCCCAGAGCCAACTTTGGGGATCTCAGAAGGTCCCACAGCCACATTTCAAGGTCCCAGAGCCACATTTTGGAGTCTCAGAAGGTCCCAAGGCCACATTCAATTTCCCAGGAGATCCCACAGCCATGTTTTGGGGTGCCAAAGCCACTTTTTGGGGACCCAGGGCCACCTTTTGTGGTCCCAGATTGTCCCAAGGCTACATTCAATTTCCCAGAAGATTTCAGAGCCAATTCTTGGGTTCCCAGAAGGTCCCAGGGCCACCTTTTGTGATCCCAGAGGTTCTCTGAAGGCCCCAGGGCCACCTTTTGGGTTCCCAGAGGGTCCCAGAAGGTCCCAGAGCCACCTTTTGTGGTCCCAGAAGGTCCCAGGGTCTCTTTATGTGGTCCCAGAGGGTCTCAGAAGGTCCCAGGGCCCTAGCTTGCGGTCCCAGAGCCAACTTTTGTGGTCCCAGAGGGTTCCAGGAGGTCCCAGAGCCAACTTTGGGGGTTCCAGGAGATCCCAGGGCCACCTTTTGTGCTCCCAGAGGGTTCTAGGGCCACCTTTTGTGCTCCCAGAAGGTCCCAGAGCCAACTTTTAGGGTTCCAGGAGATCCCAGGGCCACCTTTTGTGCTCCCAGAGGTTCCCAGAGCCAACTCTTGGGGTTCCCAGAAGATCCCAGAGCCACCTTTTGTGCTCCCAGAGGGTTCCAGGAGGTCCCAGAGCCACCTTTTGTGCTCCCAGAGGGTCCCAGAAGATCCCAGAGCCACCTTTTGTGGTCCCAGAGGGTTCCAGGAGGTCCCAGAGCCACCTTTTGTGCTCCCAGAGGGTTCCAGGAGGTCCCAGGGCCACCTTTTGTGCTCCCAGAGGTTCCCAGAGCCAACTCTTGGGGTTCCCAGAAGATCCCAGAGCCACCTTTTGTGCTCCCAGAGGGTTCCAGGAGGTCCCAGGGCCACCTTTTGTGCTCCCAGAGGTTCCCAGAGCCAACTCTTGGGGTTCCCAGAAGATCCCAGAGCCACCTTTTGTGCTCCCAGAGGGTTTCAGGAGGTCCCAGAGCCACCTTTTGTGCTCCCAGAGGTTCCCAGAGCCAACTCTTGGGGTTCCCAGAAGATCCCAGAGCCACCTTTTGTGCTCCCAGAGGGTTCCAGGAGGTCCCAGGGCCACCTTTTGTGCTCCCAGAGGTTCCCAGAGCCAACTCTTGGGGTTCCCAGAAGATCCCAGAGCCACCTTTTGTGCTCCCAGAGGGTTCCAGGAGGTCCCAGAGCCACCTTTTGTGCTCCCAGAGGTTCCCAGAGCCAACTTTTGGGGTTCCAGGAGATCCCAGAGCCACCTTTTGTGGTCCCAGAGGGTTCCAGGAGGTCCCAGAGCCACCTTTTGTGCTCCCAGAGGTTCCCAGAGCCAACTCTTGGGGTTCCCAGAAGATCCCAGGGCCACCTTTTGTGGTCCCAGAGGGTTCCAGGAGGTCCCAGAGCCACCTTTTGTGCTCCCAGAGGTTCCCAGAGCCAACTCTTGGGGTTCCCAGAAGATCCCAGGGCCACCTTTTGTGCTCCCAGAGGGTTCCAGGAGGTCCCAGAGCCACCTTTTGTGGTCCCAGAGGGTTTCAGGAGGTCCCAGGGCCACCTTTTGTGCTCCCAGAGGGTCCCAGAGCCAACTCTTGGGGTTCCCAGAAGATCCCAGAGCCACCTTTTGTGGTCCCAGAGGGTTCCAGGAGGTCCCAGAGCCACCTTTTGTGCTCCCAGAGGGTTCCAGGAGGTCCCAGAGCCACCTTTTGTGCTCCCAGAGGTTCCCAGAGCCAACTCTTGGGGTTCCCAGAAGATCCCAGAGCCACCTTTTGTGCTCCCAGAGGGTTCCAGGAGGTCCCAGGGCCACCTTTTGTGCTCCCAGAGGTTCCCAGAGCCAACTCTTGGGGTTCCCAGAAGATCCCAGAGCCACCTTTTGTGCTCCCAGAGGGTTCCAGGAGGTCCCAGAGCCACCTTTTGTGCTCCCAGAGGTTCCCAGAGCCAACTCTTGGGGTTCCCAGAAGATCCCAGAGCCACCTTTTGTGCTCCCAGAGGGTTCCAGGAGGTCCCAGAGCCACCTTTTGTGCTCCCAGAGGGTCCCAGAAGATCCCAGAGCCACCTTTTGTGCTCCCAGAGGGTTCCAGGAGGTCCCAGAGCCACCTTTTGTGCTCCCAGAGGGTTCCAGGAGGTCCCAGAGCCACCTTTTGTGGTCCCAGAGGTTCCCAGAGCCAACTCTTGGGGTTCCCAGAAGATCCCAGGGCCACCTTTTGTGGTCCCAGAGGGTTCCAGGAGGTCCCAGAGCCACCTTTTGTGCTCCCAGAGGGTTCCAGGAGGTCCCAGAGCCACCTTTTGTGCTCCCAGAGGTTCCCAGAGCCAACTCTTGGGGTTCCCAGAAGATCCCAGAGCCACCTTTTGTGCTCCCAGAGGGTTCCAGGAGGTCCCAGGGCCACCTTTTGTGCTCCCAGAGGTTCCCAGAGCCAACTCTTGGGGTTCCCAGAAGATCCCAGAGCCACCTTTTGTGCTCCCAGAGGGTTCCAGGAGGTCCCAGAGCCACCTTTTGTGCTCCCAGAGGTTCCCAGAGCCAACTCTTGGGGTTCCCAGAAGATCCCAGAGCCACCTTTTGTGCTCCCAGAGGGTTCCAGGAGGTCCCAGGGCCACCTTTTGTGCTCCCAGAGGTTCCCAGAGCCAACTCTTGGGGTTCCCAGAAGATCCCAGAGCCACCTTTTGTGCTCCCAGAGGGTTCCAGGAGGTCCCAGAGCCACCTTTTGTGCTCCCAGAGGTTCCCAGAGCCAACTCTTGGGGTTCCCAGAAGATCCCAGAGCCACCTTTTGTGCTCCCAGAGGGTTCCAGGAGGTCCCAGAGCCACCTTTTGTGCTCCCAGAGGGTCCCAGAAGATCCCAGGGCCACCTTTTGTGGTCCCAGAGGGTTCCAGGAGGTCCCAGAGCCACCTTTTGTGCTCCCAGAGGGGGGTCTCAGGAGGTTCCCCACCCCGCCCCGGGGCTCGGCGCGGGACGGGCAGTGACGGCCGCGCGCGGGTGCCCGCAGTGAAGTACGAGCCGTGCCTGAACCCCGGCGTGCCGGCCAACGGCTACCAGACGCTCTACAAGCACCACTACCAGGCGGGCGAGTCGTTGCGCTTCTTCTGCTACGAGGGCTACGAGCTGCTGGGCGAGGTGACCATCACCTGCCTGCCCGGGCGGCCCTCGCGCTGGACCAGCCAGCCCCCGCTCTGCAAAGGTAGGGGACCCCCCCCACCCCACCCCACCTGCCCCACGGCGTCGCCCCCCCCCCCACGGCCGGCCCCGCTCACTGCCCTCCCCGCGTCTCCGCAGTGGCCTACCCCGAATATCTGGAGGAGCGGCGTCTCCAGGGTGAGACCTCCCCCCCCCACCCCCCTCCAACCCGCCGCGCTATGGGGCAGGGGGTGTGAGGGTTCTGGGGTGGAGGTATAGGGGGTATGGGGAGCTCTGGGGCAGGGGGTATGGGAGTTATGGGGTGGGGGTATAGGGCTATGGGGGGTTATGGGGTGGGGGTATGGGAGTTATGGGGTGGGGGTTTGGGGGGCTATGGGGCAGGGGTTATAGGAGTTATGAGGTGGGGGTATGGGGGGCTATGGGGCAGGGGTTATAGGAGTTATGGGGTGGGGGTATGGGGGGCTATGGGGCAGGGGTTATAGGAGTTATGGGGTGGGGGTATGGGGGGCTATGGGGCAGGGGTTATAGGAGTTATGGGGTGGGGGTATGGGGGGCTATGGGGCAGGGGTTATAGGAGTTATGGGGTGGGGGTATGGGGGCTATGGGGTGGGGGTATGAGAGTTATGGGGTGGGGATATGGGGGCTATGGGGCAGGGGTTATAGGAGTTATGGGGTGGGGATATGGGGGGCTATGGGGCAGGGGATATGAGGGGCTATAGGGTGGGGGATATGGGGCGTCTATGGGGAAAGGGTAAGGGAGTTATGGGGCAGGGGGATTGGGGAATGGAGGGCTATGGGGTAGGAGGGTATGGGGGAATGGGGGAGCTATGGGGCAAAGGGTAGGAGGGTGGGGGGCTATGGGGCGGGGGGTCTGGGGTGCTATGGGGCAGTATAGCGGGTATGGGAAGGGTGTGGGGCAGGGAGGTATGGGGGGGGCTATGGGGCAGGAGAGGACAATGGGCCATAGGGTGGCTATGGGGGGGGTTATGGGGCGCTATGGGGGGGGGTTGGGGGGGGCGGAGCTCCCGCCGCTGCTATAGGGCGGCAGGGGGAGGAGAGCAGAACACCACGTGGTGCAGTGCTGACGTCACCGCCCCCCCCCCCCCGCCGCCGCCGCGGCCATTGGCCGCGCAGTCACGCAGACGGCGGACCCCTCCCGCCAGCTGGAGGGCGGCAACATCGCCCTGGCCGTCTTCCTGCCCATCATCCTCGTCCTCCTGCTGATTGGCGGGATCTACGTCTACTACACCAAGTGAGCCAATCGGCGCCCCGGGGGCGGGACCCGCCGCGGCGCGGCGCTCTTAAAAGGGCAACGCCGGGTGGGGCCCACCGCCCCACCACCGCGTCTTAAAGCGGCGATGAGGGACAGGTCTTAAAGGGGCCGCGTCGCAATTTCGTTGTTTTGCCTGGAAGGAGGGGAGGAGGTGGTTGTGGGCGGCCCCATGGCAGGGTGTGGGGGGGGGGAAGGAGGGAGGGGGCAGGGTTGGCCTCACTGCCCCCATCCCCAACGTGTCTCTGCCCCAGGTTTCAGGGCAAGTCCCTGTTCGGCTTCTCCTTCTCCAGCTCCCACAGCTACAGCCCCATCACGGTGGAGAGCGACTTCAACAACCCCCTCTACGAGGCCGGGGTGAGCCTGCGACCCCCCCCAATCCATTCCTTGGGTATGGGGGGCTAGCCACGCCCCCTCCCATTGGCCACGCCCCCATTTGGGGTGGGCGGAGCCATAGCCTCACCCCCCCACCACCACCACCACTTCTCTCCCACCCCACAGGACACCAGGGAGTACGAAGTCTCCATCTGAAGGCCACGCGGACCCCCCCCCCGCAACCTGGGGGGAGGTGGTGGGGCAGGATCTGGCCCCCTCCCCCAGCGGGGGGGGGGTGATGGGTGCCTCCGTCGTCCCACAATGCCTTGCTTCCCCCCTCCCCAGCTCTGCAAACATCCACCTGCTAATGGTGACCCCCCCCCCTCCACCCAGCTCCCACCCTGCGAGCTTCTCCCCACCGGCCGGGACTATTTATTTAATTTATTTAATTAATTTATATATTTATTGGGATAAGCAGCGGGTGTCAGCGAGGTTTGGGAGGGGGAGACCCCCCCCCCCACCTCACCGAGACACTCAGTCCGCCCCTTTAAGGTCACCAGATGGGAAGATCCCTTTAAGGCGATCATTCTGCCTGGAGGACGTTTATTACCACTGCGGCCCCTTTAAGGGTTATATTGGGCGGGGTGCGGGGGGGGGGGGAAAGGAAGGGACACTTCGCCTTTAAGGTGCCAAATGCCGGAGGACACAAATTCACCCAACCCATCCCTTTAAGACCATTCGAGGGGGTGGGGGGGGTGAATTCAGGCCTTGCTCCGCCCACTTTGGGGAGGAGCCGCCGCCAGGCCACGCCCCCCGCACGCTCCATGTGCCAAACGCCCCCCCCACCTCCAAACACACACTCGCCCCGTTTTGGGTTCATTTGCTTGGGATTTGGAGCAATAAAACGACTCAATAAACGGCGCCGTTTCTAAGGCCGCCTCCGCCTCCGTCTGCGCCTGCGCCGCCCGAGGGGGGGGACCGCCCCCCCCCGCTCCACGCGTCACCGCGCTCCGACCAATCGGCGGCCGCGGCAGGCGGTGAGGCGCGCACGCGCGGTCGAGAGGGGATGTGGGGGGGGGAGAGAGAGAGAGAGAGAGAGAGAGAGAGAGAGAGAGAGAGAGAGAGAGAGAGAGGAGAGGCGCGCATGCGCATTCGCGGCGGAGGGGGGTGCCTCTTTCCGAGGGGCAGAATAGGCCTGTTGCGCACGCGCGTCTCCGCTAGCGCGCATGCGCGCAGCTGTCGGACCAACGCAGCGCATGCGCAAGACTCCTGGGGGGGGGGAGAGGCGCAGCTCCCTCCCCGCGCATGCGCTTTCCTCATCACCCCCCCCCCCGCGCGCATGCGCACCTCTCGAGGAACAACGCGGCGCATGGGCGCTGCTGCGGAGGGCGGGAGGGAAAGCAGCGGGGCTCCCGCCCCGCGCATGCGCGCGCCACTTGGCCCCGCCCCCTCCGCGCATGCGCAGCAGGGAAGGGGGGGAGGAAGCGGGAAAAGGAAAAAGGCGGGAGGGCGCACAAAATGGCGGCGGGGCGCCAGTGAGGGGAGGCCGCGGCGGGCCGGGGTCAGCGGGGTGGGGGGGCCCTGAGAGCCCCTTTGCCGGCACCATCCCGCCCCCGGCAGTGCCGGAGACGGCCCCCCTCCCCCCGTCAGGGTGAGCAGGGCGCGGGGCCCCTCGCTGCCGCCATGGCGCGGGGCTGGGCGTCGGGCCTCGACATGGCCACCCCTCGGCGGGGGAGGGAGCGCGCCGCTCCGTGTGGCGGTGACAGGGCGGCGTCGCCCGCGCCGCTGTGACCGGGCCGGGTGGGGAAGGGGGCTGCTTTTGTCACCTTTTTAGGGTGTTATCGGCTGAGGGAGCGTCCGACTTGGTCTCGTGTTTCCCCCCCCCCCCATTCTTTTCAGGAAATGATGGAGGCCACGGCGGAGGAAGACGGCGAGGTGACTTCGGGGCTCCAGTCCCTCGCCGTGGAGGACACGGCCGAGCCGGAGCGGGCTCCGACGCCGGCTGAGGCGGAGAGCGAGGCGCCGGCGGAGCTCCCCGAAGGAGGGACCGAGGCCGCGGCCCCCGAAGCCGCGGCAGAGGAGGAGGAGGAGGAAGAAGGGGAGGCGGCGGCGCCGGCGGAGGAGGGCGAGTGGGGGGTGCCCTGCAGCGACGAGGAGCTGGAGGGCGCCGACGCCTGGATGCCGGCCCCCGAGGAGATCCGCCGCCTCTACGAGCTCATCGCCGAGAAGGGCACGCTGGAGCTGCGGGCCGAGCCGCTGCCCCGGCGGGCCCCCACGCCCGAGCCCGACAGCGAGGAGGAGCGCCGCTCCGACGGGCAGCCCGAGAGCGAGGAGGAGGAGGAGGAGAAGTGAGGAAGGGCGAGAGGGCTTCCCGGCTCCGCCGGCGACGAAGCGCGCGTTGCGGGGGACGCCGGGCTGACGCTTTTTTCTCTCTCCCAGGCCTCGCGTCCCCACCGAGTTCGACTTCGACGACGAGCCGGTGACGCCCAAGAGCTCCCTCATCGACCGCCGCAGGACGCCGGGTAAGGAGGAGGCGGGAGGGCGCAGGCGGCCGCCGTCCCCTCGCCGCCCTCCGCAGGCGTTCGGCCCCCCCCCTTCCTTTGTCCTCCCCCTTTCCTAAATAGCGCCCCCCCCCTCCGCAGGCGCCTCGTCGCGGAGCCAGAAGCGGGAAGCGCGGCTGGACAAGGTGCTGTCGGACATGAAGCGGCACAAGAAGCTGGAGGAGCAGATCCTGCGCACGGGCCGGGACCTGTTCGAGCTGGAGGGCGCCGAGGCGGCGCCGGCGCCCAAACGCCCGCCGGGGCTCTTCCTGCGCCAGCGCAAGTACTGAGCGGCTCCCGCCGCAAACACGGGCGGGGGAAAGCCGCTGAATCCCGCCGTCTTTTTATTTCGTGCCGGGGGGGGGAGAGGGGGTTGGATTTGGGGGAAGGGGGCAGGTTCAATCGCTGTCGCCGTCGGAGCTGATGACGCCGCGGAGGCGCGACCAGTCCACGGGCGGGCGCCGGGGCGGCCCCTCGTCTTCCTCCGGGGGCGGCCGGGGGGCGTTGTAGAGGCTCCAGACGTTGCGCCGTCGGGGCCGGCCTGGCCGAGGGGAAGGGGGAGATGAAGCGGGAGGGCGAGGGGGCGCCGGGGGGGGGGGGCTGCCCCACACGCGCCGCCCCCGCTTACCCCCCGAGTCGATGATGTTGGCCGTGTCCAGCGCGGCCAGCTCCGCCGCCTCCTCCCGCCGCTGCTTCAGCGCCCGGCACCGGGCCAGCGACGGTTTCCCTGCGGTGGCAGCAGCGTGGGGTGGGGGGGGGAGGCTTAAAGCTCCCCCCCCCAACACCCCCTGCGCTTTTGGGACCCCCGCGGAGCCCCAACGTCCCGGCAGCAGCTTCCTCAGGGTGGGAGGAAAGGGGTAGGGGTGCCCCCAACCCCCTCCCACCCCCAAAGACCCCCCCTTGTCCCCCCCGACTCCCCCAAGACCCAAATTTGCTCCCCAAATGCCCCCCCAGACCCCCAAATGCCACTCCAGACCATCATAAAGCCCCCAAATGCCCCTATCAACCCCCCAAAGTGGTCCCCAGACCCCTGTAAGACCCCCCCAAGGCCCCTCCCACACCCCACAGACCCCCCCCCAACACCTCCCAGATCCCCCAGAGCCCTGTAACACCCCCCCAAATGTCCCCCAGGCCCTTATAAGACCCCCCCAAAGCCCCCCACAGACTCCCAAATGCTGCCCAGACTCCTGTAAGACCCCCCAAATGCCCCCACAAGACCCCCAAATGCCCCACGGCCCCTCCCAGACCCCACAGAGCCCCCTAAGTCCCCTCAAGACCCCACACATCCCCCAAAAGCCCCTCCCAGACCCCCAAATGCCTCCCAGGCCCCCTCAGATGCCCCACCAGGCCCTCATGAGACCCCCAGAAGACCCTCCATGGACCCCCAAATGCTCCCTAGAGCCCCGTAAGTCCCCCCAAGGCCCCTCCTAGACCCTCAAGTCCCCCCCAGGCCCCTCCCAGACCCCGCAGACCCCCTCCCAGGCGCCCCCCCGGGCCGGCCGGCGCACCCTGGAGGCCGAGGGCCTGGAGCTCGCTCTGCAGCGCCCGCACCCGCTCCCGGTGGCTCCGGCAGCCGCCCAGCAGCTTCTTGTAGTTGCGGCGGACGCCACAGGCCAGGATGTAGCGCTTGAGGCGCCGCACGGCTGGGTGCTCCTCGCCGCTGCCGGCCGCTTCCCGGGTGCCCTGCGGGGCCCGGCGGGTGTCAACGGTGGGGTTGGACGCGCAGCGCCGGGCGCCCGCCGCCCGCCCCTTACCTTCGTCCGGGGGCCTTCGGCGGCGTCCTCTGACGAGGAGGAGGAGGAGTCCGGCGCGCTGCCCTCGCTCCTCGGCCTCTTCCTCCTCGCCGCCGCCGCCTCCTCGCCGCCGCCGTCGTCCTCCGTCGAGGCCTCGCTCGCCGCCGCCGCCGCCTTCGAGGGCCGTGGGCCGGCTGCCTTCGCCGAGGCGCTCCTCTTCCTCTTGGCCTTCTTCGCACCCGTCTTCCGCGGCCCGGCAGCCGCCCCGCTGTCGTTCGCCTCCTGGGGCCGTTGGTCCGCCTCGTCCTCCGGCGAGCTGCCGCTCTCTCTCCCGGCCTTCCTCGTTCCCTTCTTCGAGGGCCGGTTGGCCTCCTCTTCCTCCTCCGGCTCGCTGCCGCTCTCTTCCTTGGCCTTTCTCGTTCCCTTTTTGAGGGGCGGTTTCTCTTTTTGCTCCTCTTCCGACTCGCTCTCGTTTCTGGCCTTTTTCGTGCCCTTTTTCAGGGTCTGCTTCTTCTCTTCCTCCTCAGACTCCGACTCGCTCTTTCTCTTGACCTTTCTCATTCCCTTTTTCCGGAGCTGCTTCTGCTCTTCCTCCGAGTCGCTGAACTTTTGTGTCTTTTTTGTTCCCTTCTTCAAAGGTCGGTTTTCTTCCTCGTCCTCTGAGCTGCTTTCGCTCTTTCTCCGGCCTTTTCTCATTCCCTTTTTCAGGGGTTGTTGCTCTCCCTCGGTTTCCGACTCGCTCTCCTTTTGGCCCTTCTTCGTTCCCTTCCTCGAGGGCTGGTCGTCGTCCTCCTCTTCCTCCGACTCGCTTTCCGCCTTGACCTTTTTCTCCCCCTTTTTCAAGGGCTGTTTCTCTTCCTCGTCCTCCGACTCGCTTTCAGTTTTCCTCCGGGTCTTTTTCGCTCCCCTTTTCAAGGGCTGTTTCTCTTCCTTTTCCGATTCGCTCTCCGTTTTGGCCTTTTTCAGTAGTTTTTTGAGGGGCTGCTCGTCCTCGTCCTCCCAGTCACTCTCCTCTTTGGTCTTTCCCGCTCCCTTTTTTAAGGGTTTTTGAGCCTCGTCTTCTGAGTCGCTCTCCGTTTTGGCCATTTTCGTTCCCTTTTTCAGGGGCTGCTCGTCCTCCTCTTCTGAGTCGCTCTCATTTTTGTCCTTTCTCACTCGTTTTTTAAAGGGTTTTTGATCCTCATCCTCCGAGTCGCTCTCGTTTTTGTCCTTTCTCGCTTCCTCTAAGGGGTTTTGATCCTCGTCGTCTGAGTCGCTCTCTGTTTTGGCCATTTTCGTTCCCTTTTTCAGGGGCTGCTCGTCCTCGTCCTCTGAGTTGCTCTCGTTTTTGGCCTTTCTTGCTCCCTTTTTTAAGGGTTTTTGATTCTCATTCTCCGACTCGCTCTCGTTTTTGTCCTTTCTCGCTCCCTTTTTTAAGGGTTTTCGATCTTCTTCCTCTGAGTCGCTCTCCATTGTGGCCTTTTTTGGTCCCTTTTTTAAGGGTTTTTGATGCTCGTTCTCCGACTCGCTCTCCGTTTTGTTCTTTTTTGCTCCTTTTTTAAAGGGCTTTTGATCCTCATCGTCCGTCTCACTCTCGTTTTTGGCTGTTTTTGTTCCCTTTTTCAAGGGCTGCTCGTCCTCTGACTCGCTTTCCGTTTCGCCCTTTCTCGCTCCCTTTTTAAAGGTTTTTTGCTCCTCGTCCTCTGAGTCGCTCTCCGTTTTGGACTTTCTCACTCCTTTTTTTAAGGGGTTTTGATCCTCGTTCTCTGAGTCGCTCTCGTTTTTGGCCTTTTTCGTTGCCCTTTTCAAGGGCTGCTCGTCCTCGTCCTCCGACTCGCTCTCATTTTTGTCCTTTCTTGCTCCCTTTTGTAAGGATTTTTGATCCTCGTTGTCTGAGTCGCTCTCTGTTTTGGTCATTTTCGTTCCCTTTTTCAGGGGCTGCTCGTCCTCGTCCTCTGAGTCGCTCTCATTTTTGACCTTTCTCGCCCCCTTTTTTAAGGGTTTTTGATCCTCGTCCTCCGAGTCGCTCTCATTTTTGACCTTTCTCGCCCCCTTTTTTAAGGGTTTTTGATCCTCGTCCTCCGACTCGCTCTCCGTTTTGGCCTTTCTCGCCCCCTTTTTTAAGGGTTTTTGATCCTCGTCCTCCGACTCGCTCTCCGTTTTGGCCTTTCCCGTTCTCTCCTCCTCCGCGCCTGCCGTGGGGACATGGAGGGTGAGGGGGGGGCTCCCATGGGGGTTCCCCCCCCCCAAAGCCTGGGTTATGGGGCTGGGGGCCCTGCCGTGGGGCGCTGTGGGGCCCAGTGCCACTCACCGGAGTCCCCCGAGGGGCAGTGGCGTGGGGAGCTCCGGGCCCCCGGGGGCGGCTCTGAGTTGCCGTGGGTCGGGGGGTCCTCGTCCACCTGTGGGGCACAGGGCGAGGAGCGGGTCAGTGCTGCCCCACGGCGAGCCCGGCCCCACGCCCAGTCCTGCCCCACACCTAACCCTGACCGCCCCCATCCCCTGCCCCACAAGGACCTCCCCCCAATCTCCTGCCCCACACCCAGCTCTGCTGCTTCTTCCTTGCCCCATGGAGACCCCCCAATCCCCTGCCCCACACCTCTAGCCCTGCCCCATGGAGACCCCCCAATCCCCTGCCCCACAGTCAGCTCAGCCCCCTATCCTCTGCCCCACAGATACTCCAACCCCCTGCCCCACACGTAGCCCTGCCCCATGGAGACCCCCCCCAGTCCCCTGGCCCACATGCAGCCCTACCCCATGGAGACCCCTGAATCCCCTGCCCCACACCCAGCTCTGCCCCCTGCCCCATGGAGACCCCCGAATCCCCTGCCCCACACCCAGCTCTGCCCCCTGCCCCATGGAGACCCCCGAATCCCCTGCCCCACACCCAGCTCTGCCCGCTGTCCCCTGCCCCATGGAGACCCCCAAATCCCCTGCCCCACACCCAGCTCTGCCCCCTGCCCCATGGAGACCCCCGAATCTCCTGCCCCACACCCAACGCCACCCCCCCGAGGCAGCCCTGCCCCTCGGCTCCCGCCAGCCCCACCTGGACGCGCAGCAGCTCCTCCTCCACCAGCTGCTGGAGGCGCTCGCGCTCGGCCCGGGCCAGGCTCCGGCCGCCCACGTGGGCCTGGTAGCGGCGCCGCACCGCCGACAGGGTCAGCCCCCTGCGGGGCCGCGTCAGCGCCCCCCGGCGGCTGCCGGACCCCCAGGCCCCGGCCCGTCACCGCCCCCCCCCCGGAGGACCCCGGGCTCCCACAATCCTCTGCGCTTCCCCCTGGAGGACCCTGGGCTCCCACAATCCCCTGCGCTTCCCCCCCCTTGGAGGACCCCGGGTTCCCACAATCCTCTGCGCTTCCCCCCAGAGGACCCTGGGTTCCCACAATCCTCTGCGCTTCTCCCTGGAGGACCCTGGGCTCCCACAATCCCCTGCGCTTCCCCCCCCTTGGAGGACCCCGGGTTCCCACAATCCTCTGCGCTTCCCCCTGGAGGACCCCGGGTTCCCACAATCCTCTGCGCTTCCCCCCTCGGAGGACCCCGGGTTCCCACAATCCTCTGCGCTTCCCCCTGGAGGACCCTGGGCTCCCACAATCCTCTGCGCTTCCCCCCCCTTGGAGGACCCCGGGCTCCCACAATCCTCTGCGCTTCCCCCCGGAGGACCCTGGGTTCCCACAATCCTCTGCGCTTCCCCCCTCGGAGGACCCCGGGTTCCCACAATCCTCTGCGCTTCCCCCCTGGAGGACCCCGGGTTCCCACAATCCTCTGCGCTTCCCCCTCGGAGGACCCCGGGTTCCCACAATCCCCTGTGCTTCCCCCCTCGGAGGACCCCCGGGTTCCCACAATCCTCTGCGCTTCCCCCTGGAGGACCCCGGGTTCCCACAATCCTCTGCGCTTCCCCCCTGGAGGACCCTGGGTTCCCACAATCCTCTGCGCTTCCCCCCCCAGAGGACCCCGGGTTCCCACAATCCTCTGCGCTTCCCCCCCCGGAGGACCCCGGGCTCCCACAATCCTCTGCGCTTCCCCCCGGAGGACCCTGGGTTCCCACAATCCTCTGCGCTTCCCCCCCGGAGGACCCCGGGTTCCCACAATCCTCTGTGCTTCCCCCCTCGGAGGACCCCGGGTTCCCACAATCCTCTGCGCTTCCCCCCCGGAGGACCCCGGGTTCCCACAATCCTCTGCGCTTCCCCCTCGGAGGACCCCGGGTTCCCACAATCCTCTGCGCTTCCCCCCGGAGGACCCCCGGGTTCCCACAATCCTCTGCGCTTCCCCCCTCGGAGGACCCCGGGTTCCCACAATCCTCTGCGCTTCCCCCCCCGGAGGACCCCGGGCTCCCACAATCCCCTGCGCTTCCCCCCCCGGAGGACCCCGGGTTCCCACAATCCTCTGCGCTTCACCCCCCCGGAGGACCCCGGGTTCCCACAATCCTCTGCGCTTCCCCCCCCGGAGGACCCCCGGGCTCCCACAATCCTCTGCGCTTCCCCCCTCGGAGGACCCCGGGTTCCCACAATCCTCTGCGCTTCCCCCCCCGGAGGACCCCGGGTTCCCACAATCCTCTGCGCTTCCCCCCCCGGAGGACCCCGGGTTCCCACAATCCTCTGCGCTTTCCCCCCCCGGAGGACCCCCGGGTTCCCACAATCCTCTGCGCTTCCCCCCCCGGAGGACCCCCGGGTTCCCACAATCCTTTGTGCTTCCCCCCTCTGGAGGACCCCAAGTTCCCACAATCCTTTGCGCTCCCCTCTGGAGGACCCCAAGATCCCACAATCCTTTGCGTCCCCCCCCCGGAGGACCCCAGGGCTCCCACAATCCTTTGCTCCCCGGAGGACCCCCGGGTTCCCACAACCCTCTGCGCTCCCCTCCCTGGAGGACTCAGCGTCCCACAATCCTTCGCGCTCCCCGGAGGACCCAGGCTCCCACAATCCTTTGCACCCCCCCACACTCCCGGAAGCCCCGCGCCCCCACAATCCCTCACGGTCTCCCCCCCCCCAAAACGGGCGGACCCGGCTTCCCACCATCCCTCGCGCTCCTCCCCCCCAGCCCCCCCCACGTTCCCAGAGTGCCCCGCGCCGGTACCCGAGGTCGGCGCAGCCGCGCAGCAGCGCCCGCGTGAAGTCGCGCATGGCGCCCTCGGCCGCCATCGCCGCGCTCGCCTTTCCCGCCCGCGCCGCCCTTCCCGGCCGCCGTCCGCCCGCCGCGCGGCACCACGGGAGGGAGGGGGGGGCGGGCCGGCGGCCAATGAACGGCGCGGCTCCTGCGAGGGTGGGGGGGGCGGTGCGTTGCCCCGGGAAACAGCCAATGAGCGGCGGGCGGGTTCCTGTCCAATGAGAAGCCGAGCCACGTGGGGGGGGCGGAGCCTTCTGCGGGAGCGGCGAATGGGGGAGGCCGGCGGCGGCGGCGCGCGGGAGCCAATGGGGAGCGGCGCGGCGCGCGGGGCACTGTGGGGGTTGTAGTGCGGCGCGCGGGGCAGGCCGGGAGCGGCCATTCATTGCGCGGTGCCTTGTGGGAGCGCGGCGCGGCCCGGGCGGCCATGAACGGCGCGGCGGAGCCCGAGGCCGGCGGCTACAAGCGGCGCTACCGGGCGCTCAAGCGCCGCCTCAAGCTGCTGCTCTACGTGAGGCCCGCGGCGGGCAGGCGGGGGGGGGGGGGTCCTGGCCCACAATGCACCGCGGCGGGCGGGGGGGGTCCTCACCCACAATGCACTGGGGCAGGGGGCCCACAATGCACCGCGGTGTGTGTGTGGGGGGGGGGTCCTGCCCCACAATGCACTGGGGCGGGGGGGCCCACAATGCACCGCGGGTGGGGGGGGAGGTCCTGCCCCACAATGCACTGGGAAGGGGCATCCCACAATGCACTGCGGGGAGGGGGATGTCCAGACCCACAATGCACTGGGGGAGGGGGTAATCCTGCCCCCACAATGCACTGGGAAGGGGCATCCCACAATGCACTGGGGGGGGGGATGTCCAGACCCACAATGCACTGGGGGGGGTATTCTGCCCCACAATGCAGTGGGAAGGGACATCCCACAATGCACTGGGGGAGGGGGTAATCCTGGCCCACAATGCACTGGGGTGGGTGGGGAGGGGGGTCCTCACCCACAATGCACTGGGGCAGGGGGCCCACAATGCACCGCGGTGGGGGGGGTCCTGCCCCACAATGCACTGGGGCGGGGGGGGCCCACAATGCACCGCGGTGGGGGGGAGGTCCTGCCCCACAATGCACTGGGAAGGGGCATCCCACAATGCACTGCGGGGAGGGGGATGTCCAGACCCACAATGCACTGGGGGAGGGGGTAATTCTGACCCACAATGCACCGGGAAGGGGCTTCCCACAATGCACTGCGGGGAGGGGGATGTCCAGACCCACAATGCACTGGGGGAGGGGGTAATCCTGCCGCACAATGCACTGGGAAGGGGCATCCCACAATGCACTGGGGGAGGGGGTAATTCTGACCCACAATGCACCGGGAAGGGGCTTCCCACAATGCACTGCGGTGGGGGATCCTGACCCACAATGCAGTGGGGAGGGGGCGTATCCTGACCCACAATGCACTAAGGTTTCCCACAATGCACTGGGGGGGGGGGGTGCAGACCCATAGTGCACTGGGGAGTGGGGTATCCTGACCCACAATGCACAGGGAAGGGGTTTCCCACAATGCAGTGTTACAGAGGGGTCCAGACCCACAATGCACTGGGGGGTTTCCCACAATGCACTGCAGAATTGGGGGTGGGGGGATCCTGACCAACCATGCACTGGGAAGAGGTTTCCCAGAATGCACTGTGTGTGGGGGGGGTCCAGACCCACAATGCACCACAGCAGAGGGGTCTCAGCCCCACAATGCACTGGGGTTTCCCACAATGCACTGTTAAGGGGGGGGGAAGGAGGGAGCGGGGGGGGGACAGACCCACAAAACCCCATAGCAGAGGGGTCCTCCCACCCACAATGCACCGGGACAGGGTTTCCCCATGGCTGGGGGCAGGGATGACCCACAATGCACTGTGCGTTGGAGGGGGGGGGGGCCTGACCCACGCTGCACCGCTTCCCCCCCCAGGAGCAGGAGTGTTTCCAGGAGGAGCTCCGGAAAGCCCAGCGGAAGCTCCTGAAGGTCTCGCGGGACAAGAGGTAACGGACCCCCACCCCGGGGGGGGTCACCCCTGCGCCCCACATGCTGCTGGGGGGGCTGGGGGGGGGGGCTCACGACTGCCGCTCCCCCCCCCCCAGCTTCCTCCTGGACCGGCTGCTGCAGTACGAGAACGTGGACGACGACTCCTCAGGTACTGGCAGGGCCCCTCCGCGCCCCCCCCGCGGTGGTCCTAGGGGGGGGGTGGGGGGGTGAACCGGCCCCCCAAGCCCCCCGCCAGGGCATCCTGTGGGCCCTGGGGTGACGCTCTGCCCCCCCCCCCCCCCGCCAGACTCGGAGGCCACCGCGTCGTCCGACAACAGCGACGGGGAGGGACCGAAGGGGGCTGAGCCCCCCCCGCTGAAGAGGTGAAGGCGGGAGGGGGTTTTGGGGGAGGGGGGGGGCGCTCCGGCGCCCGATCGCCCCGGGAACGCCGGCGCCCAGCATGGCCGCCGCCGGCTTCACCGCGCCTCCGTGTCCCTCCGCAGGAAGCGGAGCCCCCAGCTGGGCGGCGCCTCGTCGCCGTCCTCCTCCGGCCTCTCGCTGCCGGCGACGTCGGGGTTCCCCCTGCCGGGCTCCGGGGCGCCCTCCCCCTACCTGAGCGCGGTGAGTGCCAGCCCCCGGCATGGCTGCCCCCCACGGGCTGTTGCTGGACACTGACACGGCCGCCCCTGCGGGGCGTTGCTAGCTCCAATATGGCTCCTCCCATCAGGCGTTACCAACGTGGCTGCTTGCATAAGGGGCTGCCAGCCGCCAATATGGCGGCACCTGCGGGGCATTGCAACTCTCTGACGTGGCTGCCCCCACGGAGCATTGGTAGCCCCCAACGTGGCACCCGCGTGGGACATTGTCGGTCACCAACATGGCTGCGCACGTGGGGCGTTGCCAACTGCCGACATGGCTGCCCCCGTGGGGCATTGCCAGCCCCTAAGATGGCTGCTCCCATGGGGCATTGCCAGCCCATGACATGGCCACCCGTATGTGGCATTGGCAGTCACCAACATGGCCGTCCCCATGGTGCATTGACGGTCACCAACACGGGCACCCCCAGGAGAGTTTACTAGCCCCCAACATGGCTGCCGCCATAGGGCATTGCTAGCCCCCGACATGTCCGTCCCCATGGGCCATTGCCGCTCACCAACATGGCCGCCCCCATGCGGCATTGCCGCTCACCAACATGGCCGCCCCCATGGGCCATTGCCGCTCACCAACATGGCCGCCCCCATGCGGCATTGCTGCTCACCAACATGGCCGCCCCCATGGGCCATTGCCGCTCACCAACATGGCTGCCCCCATGCAGCGTTGCTGCTCACCAACATGGCCGCCCCCATGGGCCATTGCCGCTCACCAACATGGCCGCCCCCACGCAGCATTGCCGCTCACCAACATGGCCGACCCCATATGGCATTGCAAGCCCCCAAAATGGCTGCCCCCAGTGGGCCTTACCAGCCCCCAACATGGCCGCCCCCACAGGGCATTTCCACCCCCAACATGGCTGCCCCAGGGAGGCTTTACCAGCCCCCAACATGGCCGCCCCCACAGGACATTGCCAGCCCCCAACATGGCAGCCCCCATGGGGCATTGCCACTCACCAACATGGCTGCCCCCACAGAACATTGCCAGCCCCCAACATGGCCACCCCCACAGGACATTGTCAGCCCCCAACATGGCTGCCCCCATGGGGCATTGCCACTCACCAACATGGCCGCCCCCACAGGATATTGCCAGCCCCCAACATGGCCGCCCCCACAGGACATTGCCGGCCCCCAACATGGCTGCCCCCACAGGACATTGCCAGCTCCCAACATGGCCGCCCCCACAGGGCCCCGCCATGTTGGCCATGGGCACCGGCCGTGCCATCAGGCCTCACGACCGCCGCTAGTGCCCAAGATGGCCGACGTGTGGGGTCGGGGGGGGAGCTGCCTGCCCCCCCCAGCCCCAGCTGACCCGGCCCCCCCCTCCCGCCCCAGATGTCGTCCCCCCCCTACAGCCCCTTCCCCACCGAGTACCTGGCGCCGGAGCCGGGCGCCCCCCGCCCTGAGCGCCCCCCCCGCGCCCCCCCGCCCGCCGCCCCAAGGGCTCCCGGCGCCTCCAGGTACCTGCCGGGGGGCTGAGGGGCTCTGGGGGGCAGTTGGGGGTCACTGGGGGGCAGTTGTGGGGCTGAGGGGCTCTGGGGGGCAGTTAGGGGTCACTGAGGGGGCAGTTGTGGGGCTGAGGGGGCTCCAGGGGGGCAGTTGGGGGTCACTGAGGGGCAGTTGTGGGGCTGAGGGGCTCCGGGGGGGCAGTTGTGGGGCTGAGGGGCTCCGGGGGGGCAGTTGGGGGTCAGTGGGGGGCAGTTGGGGGGCTGAGGGGCTCCGGGGGGGCAGTTGGGGGTCAGTGGGGGGCAGTTGTGGGGCTGAGGGGCTCCGGGGGGGCAGTTGGGGGTCAGTGGGGGGCAGTTGGGGGGCTGAGGGGCTCCGGGGGGGCAGTTGGGGGTCAGTGGGGGGGCAGTTGTGGGGCTGAGGAGCTCTGGGGGGGCAGTTGGGGGTCACTGAGGGGTCAGTTGTGGGGCTGAGGGGCTCCGGGGGGGCAGTTGGGGGTGATTGAGGGGTCAGTTGTGGGGCTGAGGGGCTCCGGGGGGGCAGTTGGTCGCTGGGGGTCAGTTGTGGGGCTGAGGGGCTCCGGGGGGGCAGTTGGTCACTGGGGGTCAGTTGTGGGGCTGAGGCACTCTGGGGGGGAGTTGGGGGGTCAGTGGGGGGCAGTTGTGGGGCTGAGGGGCTCCGGGGGGGCAGTTGGGGGTCACAGAGGGGTCAGTTGTGGGGCTGAGGAGCTCTGGGGGGGCAGTTAGGGGTCACTGGGGGGTAGTTGTGGGGCTGAGGGGCTCCGGGGGGGCAGTTGGGGGTCAGTGGGGGTCAGTTGTGGGGCTGACGGGCTACGGGGGGGCAGTTGTGGGTCGGGGGGGCAGTTGGGGGTCAGTGGGGGGCAGTTGTGGGGCTGAGGGGCTCCGGGGGGCAGTTGGAGGTCACTGGGGGGCAGTTGTGGGGCTGAGGGGCTCCGGGGGGGCAGTTGGGGGTCACTGAGGGGGCAGTTGTGGGGCTGAGAGGCTCTGGGGGGGCAGTTGGGGGTCAGTGGGGGTCAGTTGTGGGGCTGAGGGGCTCCGGGGGTCAGTTGTGGGGCTGAGGGGCTCCGGGGGGCAGTTGGAGGTCAGTGGGGGGCAGTTGTGGGGCTGAGGGGCTCCAGGGGGGCAGTTGGGGGTCAGTGGGGGTCAGTTGTGGGGCTGAGGGGCTCCGGGGGGCAGTTGGGGGTCAGTGGGGGGCAGTTGTGGGGCTGTGGGGCTCCAGGGGGGCAGTTGGGCGTCAGTTGTGGGGCTGAGGGGCTCCAGGGGGGGTAGTTGGGGGTCACTGGGGGGGGAAGCGGGGGGGGGGCTCCAGTGGGGGCAAATGGGGGTCCTGAAGGCCTCCGGGATGGGGGGGGGGGGGGGTCGTCACATCCATGGGGCAGAGCCCAGACGCCCCGCGCCCCCTAACGAACCTCTTCCCCCCCCCCCAACAGCTGTTGGTGGTGGGGGGGCCGCTGGCCTTCGGGGCGGGCCGGGGGGGGCCGGGCCCGCTGCCCCCCCTGGCGCCCCCCAAGCTGCCGCCCCCCCCCGTGCCCAGCACGGTGCCGCGGCAGATGCTGAGCGAGGGCAGCGGCGACGACGCGCTGGACGGCGACGACGAGCTGGTCATCGACATCCCCGAGTGACCCCCCCGCGGCGGGCCCAGGCGTCCGGGCGCCCCCCCGCACCCCCCCCCGCGGCGGGCCCAGGCGTCCGGGCGCCCCCCCCGAGCTGGTCATCGACATCCCCGAGTGACCCCCCCGCGGCGGGCCCAGGCGTCCGGGCGCCCCCCCCCCCGAGCTGGTCATCGACATCCCCGAGTGACCCCCCCGCAGCGGGCCCAGGCGTCCGGGCGCCCCCCCCCCCCCCCGAGCTGGTCATCGACATCCCCGAGTGACCCCCCCGCGGCGGGGCCAGGCGTCCGGGCGCCCCCCCCCCGAGCTGGTCATCGACATCCCCGAGTGACCCCCCCGCGGCGGGCCCAGGCGTCCGGGCGCCCCCCCCGAGCTGGTCATCGACATCCCCGAGTGACCCCCCCGCGGCGGGCCCAGGCGTCCGGGCGCCCCCCCCCCGAGCTGGTCATCGACATCCCCGAGTGACCCCCCCGCGGCGGGGCCAGGCGTCCGGGCGCCCCCCCGCACCCCCCCGCGGCGGGCCCAGGCGTCCGGGCGCCCCCCCGCACCCCCCCGAGCTGGTCATCGACATCCCCGAGTGACCCCCCCGCGGCAGGCCCAGGCGTCCGGGCACTCCCCCGCACCCCCCCGCGGCGGGCCCAGGCGTCCGGGCCCCCCCCCGACCTGGTCATCGACATCCCCGAGTGACCCCCCCGCGGCGGGCCCAGGCGTCCGGGCGCCCCCCCCGAGCTGGTCATCGACATCCCCGAGTGACCCCCCCGCGGCGGGCCCAGGCGTCCGGGCGCCCCCCCGCACCCCCCCCCGCGGCGGGCCCAGGCGTCCGGGCGCCCCCCCCGAGCTGGTCATCGACATCCCCGAGTGACCCCCCCGCGGCGGGCCCAGGCGTCCGGGCGCCCCCCGCACCCCCCCGCGGCGGGCCCAGGCGTCCGGGCGCCCCCCCCCCCCCGAGCTGGTCATCGACATCCCCGAGTGACCCCCCCGCGGCGGGCCCAGGCGTCCGGGCGCCCCCCCGCACCCCCCCGCGGCGGGCCCAGGCGTCCGGGCGCCCCCCCGCACCCCCCCGAGCTGGTCATCGACATCCCCGAGTGACCCCCCCGCGGCGGGCCCAGGCGTCCGGGCGCCCCCCCGCACCCCCCCGCGGCGGGCCCAGGCGTCCGGGCGCCCCCCCCCCGAGCTGGTCATCGACATCCCTGAGTGACCCCCCCGCGGCGGGCCCAGGCGTCCGGGCGCCCCCCCGAGCTGGTCATCGACATCCCCGAGTGACCCCCCCGCGGCGGGCCCAGGCGTCCGGGCGCCCCCCCCCCCGAGCTGGTCATCGACATCCCCGAGTGACCCCCCCGCGGCGGGCCCAGGCGTCCGGGCGCCCCCCTGCACCCCCCCGCGGCGGGCCCAGGCGTCCGGGCGCCCCCCCGAGCTGGTCATCGACATCCCCGAGTGACCCCCCCGCGGCGGGCCCAGGCGTCCGGGCGCCCCCCCGAGCTGGTCATCGACATCCCCGAGTGACCCCCCCGCGGCGGGCCCAGGCGTCCGGGCGCCCCCCCGCACCCCCCCGCGGCGGGCCCAGGCGTCCGGGCGCCCCCCCGCACCCCCCCGAGCTGGTCATCGACATCCCCGAGTGACCCCCCCGCGGCGGGCCCAGGCGTCCGGGCACCCCCCCCCGAGCTGGTCATCGACATCCCCGAGTGACCCCCCCGCGGCGGGCCCAGGCGTCCGGGCACCCCCCCCCGAGCTGGTCATCGACATCCCCGAGTGACCCCCCCGCGGCGGGCCCAGGCGTCCGGGCGCCCCCCCCCCCGAGCTGGTCATCGACATCCCCGAGTGACCCCCCCGCAGCGGGCCCAGGCGTCCGGGCGCCCCCCCCCGAGCTGGTCATCGACATCCCCGAGTGACCCCCCCGCGGCGGGCCCAGGCGTCCGGGCGCCCCCCCCCCCGAGCTGGTCATCGACATCCCCGAGTGACCCCCCCGCAGCGGGCCCAGGCGTCCGGGCGCCCCCCCCGAGCTGGTCATCGACATCCCCGAGTGACCCCCCGCGGCGGGCCCAGGCGTCCGGGCGCCCCCCCCGAGCTGGTCATCGACATCCCCGAGTGACCCCCCCGCGGCGGGCCCAGGCGTCCGGGCGCCCCCCCCGAGCTGGTCATCGACATCCCCGAGTGACCCCCCCGCGGCGGGCCCAGGCGTCCGGGCGCCCCCCCGCACCCCCCCGCAGCGGGCCCAGGCGTCCGGGCGCCCCCCCCCCGAGCTGGTCATCGACATCCCCGAGTGACCCCCCCGCGGCGGGCCCAGGCGTCCGGGCCCCCCCCCACCCCGAGCTGGTCATCGACATCCCCGAGTGACCCCCCCGCGGCGGGCCCAGGCGTCCGGGCGTCCCCCCCCCCCCGAGCTGGTCATCGACATCCCCGAGTGACCCCCCCGCAGCGGGCCCAGGCGTCCGGGCGCCCCCCCCCCCGAGCTGGTCATCGACATCCCCGAGTGACCCCCCCGCGGCGGGCCCAGGCGTCCGGGCGCCCCCCCCCCGAGCTGGTCATTGACATCCCCGAGTGACCCCCCCGCGGCGGGCCCAGGCGTCCGGGCGCCCCCCCCGAGCTGGTCATCGACATCCCCGAGTGACCCCCCCGCGGCGGGCCCAGGCGTCCGGGCGCCCCCCCCCGAGCTGGTCATCGACATCCCCGAGTGACCCCCCCGCGGCGGGCCCAGGCGTCCGGGCGCCTCCCCCCGAGCTGGTCATCGACATCCCCGAGTGACCCCCCCGCGGCGGGCCCAGGCGTCCGGGCGCCCCCCCCGAGCTGGTCATCGACATCCCCGAGTGACCCCCCCGCGGCGGGCCCAGGCGTCCGGGCGCCCCCCCCCCCGAGCTGGTCATCGACATCCCCGAGTGACCCCCCCGCAGCGGGCCCAGGCGTCCGGGCGCCCCCCCCCCCCCCCGAGCTGGTCATCGACATCCCCGAGTGACCCCCCCGCAGCGGGCCCAGGCGTCCGGGCGCCCCCCCCCCGAGCTGGTCATCGACATCCCCGAGTGACCCCCCCGCGGCGGGCCCAGGCGTCCGGGCGCCCCCCCCCCCCGAGCTGGTCATCGACATCCCCGAGTGACCCCCCCGCAGCGGGCCCAGGCGTCCGGGCGCCCCCCCCCCCCCGAGCTGGTCATCGACATCCCCGAGTGACCCCCCCGCAGCGGGCCCAGGCGTCCGGGCGCCCCCCCCCCCGAGCTGGTCATCGACATCCCCGAGTGACCCCCCCGCGGCGGGCCCAGGCGTCCGGGCGCCCCCCCCCCGAGCTGGTCATTGACATCCCCGAGTGACCCCCCCGCGGCGGGCCCAGGCGTCCGGGCGCCCCCCCCAAGCTGGTCATCGACATCCCCGAGTGACCCCCCCTGCGGCGGGCCCAGGCGTCCGGGCGCCCCCCGCACACCCCCGCGGCGGGCCCAGGCGTCCGGGCGCCCCCCCCCGGCAGCGACATCGAACTCAGCTCCGACCCCCCCCAAATAAACGCCCCCCCCCCCCAAAACCGCTTCTGTCTCCTTCCTCCCCCCCACCCAACACAGGGCCCAGGCGTCCGGGCAGCCCCCCGGCCCGGACGCCTGGGCCCCGCGCCAGCGCTGGGGGGTTTCTCCCTCTTGGTGCCCCCCCCCAAAAGAAACAATGACCCCCCGGGGGCGCCACGCGGGACCACCACCTTTTATTTCCCCCCCCAAAAAAATAATTAGTGTTAATGCATTAATTAGCAAACTGGGGGCGACCTGCCCCCACCCCCGACGCGAGGGGCCCAGGCGTCCGGCCCCCCCCGACCCCCATGTACAGCCGCTTTGGGGGGGGGGGGGGCGCAGTCGAAGGCACTTGAGGGCCCCAAATTATTGCTGTGGGGGGAGACCCCAATATGGGGCAGTGTGGGGGGGGGGTCGCCGCCCCCCCCACAAAAATGGGGTCCCAGGTGGAGGCTGGGTGAGCGGTCCGGGGGGGGGGGCTGCCGGCCTCGGGGCCTGGAAGAGAGAAGAGGGGTGAGTTGGGGGGCTGGGGGGGGCCCGGGGGGGTCCCCAAGGTGGGGGGGGTCCCGGGGGGGGGTCTCACCCTCAGTCGATGAGCGACTCCTCCCCTGAGAGGCCTCCGGTCTCCTCGATGGGGGCTGTGGGGGGGGGAAATGGGGGTCACGGAGGGGCTGGGGGGGGTCTGGGAGGGGGGTCGCGGGGGTCTATGTGGGTCGGGGGAGCACGGGGAGGGGCTTGTGAGGTCAAGGGGGGCTATGGGGCTGGGGGGGTCTTGGGGGATGCTATGGGGCTGGGGGGCTGGGGGGGTCTTGGGGGATGCTATGGGGCTGGGGCTGTGGGGAGGGGCTTGGGGGATGCTATGGGGCTGGGGGGTCTTGGGGGATGCTATGGGGCTGGGGGCTGTGGGGAGGGGCTTGGGGGATGCTATGGGGCTGGGGGGTCTTGGGGGATGCTATGGGGCTGGGGGGCTGGGGGGTCTTGGGGGATGCTATGGGGCTGGGGGGAGGGTTTTGGGGGATGCTATGGGGCTGGGGGGTCTTGGGGGATGCTATGGGGCTGGGGGGAGGGTTTTGGGGGATGCTATGGGGCTGGGGGGGTCTTGGGGGATGCTATGGGGCTGGGGGGAGGGGCTTGGGGGATGCTATGGGGCTGGGGGTTCTTGGGGGATGCTATGGGGCTGGGGGGCTGGGGGGGTCTTGGGGGATGCTATGGGGCTGGGGGGCTGGGGGGTCTTGGGGGATGCTATGGGGCTGGGGGGAGGGTTTTGGGGGATGCTATGGGGCTGGGGGGGTCTTGGGGGATGCTATGGGGCTGGGGGGCTGGGGGGGTCTTGGGGGATGCTATGGGGCTGGGGGATGCTATGGGGCTGGGGGGCTGGGGGGGTCTTGGGGGATGCTATGGGGCTGGGGGGAGGGGCTTGGGGCACTATGGGGCTGGGGGGCTGTGGGGAGGGTCTTGGGGGATGCTATGGGGCTGGGGGGAGGGGCTTGGGGCACTATGGGGCTGGGGGGCTGTGGGGAGGGTCTTGGGGGATGCTATGGGGCTGGGGAGGGCTGTGGGGGGGGGTCTTGGGGAGTGCTATGGGGCCGAGGGACCATGGGGGGTCTTGGGGGGTGCTATGGGGCCAGGGGGGCTGGGGGGAGCTTTGGGGTGCTATGGGGCTGGAAGATGATGGGGGGGTCTTGGAGGCGCCATGGGGCTGGGGAATGATGGGGTTTTGGGGGGTGCTATGGGGCTGGGGGGGTTGGGGGGTGCTATGGGGCTGGGGGGTTTGGGGGGTGCTATGGGGTGGCAGAGGTCTTGGGGGGGGATGTGGGGCAGAAAAGGGGCCCGGGGGGTGCTATGGGGCTGGGGGGGGATGTGGGGTTTGGGGGGGGCAGGGGGTCAGTGGGGGGCACACGGGGAAGGTGTGGGTCACACGGGGGGGGCGGTGGGGGTCCCGCGCGGGGCTGTGGGTCGGGTCCATGCAAGGGTGCCGTGGGGGGCGGGTGGGCGCATGCAGGGCCGGGGGGCGCGCGCCGTGGGGCGCGCCGTGGGGCAGGGGCAGGTGCGTGCAGGGCCGCGCCGTGGGGCAGGCTGGGCGCATGCAGGGTCTCGCGCCGTGGGGCAGAGCCGGGTGCATGCAGGGCCGCGCCGTGGGTCGCGTGCCATGGGGCAGAGCCGGGTGCATGCAGGGTCACGTGCCATGGGTCGCGCGCTGTGGGGCAGAGCCGGGCGCATGCAGGGTCGCGTGCTGTGGGCCACGCGCCGTGGGGCAGAGCTGGGGGCATGCAGGGTCACACGCCGTGGGTCACGTGCAGTGGGGCAGGCTGGGCGCATGCAGGGTCATGTGCCGTGGGGCAGAGCCGGGTGCATGCAGGGCCGCGCGCCGTGGGGCAGAGCCGGGCACATGCAGGGCCGTGCCGTGGGGCAGAGCCGTGGGGCAGGCTGGGTGCATGCAGGGTCACACGCCGTGGGGCAGAGCCGTGGGGCAGAGCCGGGCGCATGCAGGGTCACACGCCGTGGGGCAGAGCCGTGGGGCAGAGCCGGGCGCATGCAGGGTCACACGCCGTGGGGCAGAGCCGTGGGGCAGAGCCGGGCGCATGCAGGGTCACACGCCGTGGGGCAGAGCCGTGGGGCAGAGCCGGGCGCATGCAGGGTCACACGCCGTGGGGCAGAGCCGTGGGGCAGAGCCGGGCACATGCAGGGTCACACGCCGTGGGGCAGAGCCGTGGGGCAGAGCCGGGCGCATGCAGGGTCACACGCCGTGGGGCAGAGCCGTGGGGCAGAGCCGGACGTATGCAGGGTCACACGCCGTGGGGCAGAGCCGTGGGGCAGAGCCGGGCACATGCAGGGTCACACGCCGTGGGGCAGAGCCGTGGGGCAGAGCCGGACGTATGCAGGGTCACACGCCGTGGGGCAGAGCCGTGGGGCAGAGCCGGGCACATGCAGGGTCACACGCCGTGGGGCAGAGCCGTGGGGCAGAGCCGGGCGCATGCAGGGCCGCGCCGTGGGGCAGAGCCGTGGGGCAGAGCCGGGCGCATGCAGGGTCACACGCCGTGGGGCAGAGCCGTGGGGCAGAGCCGGACGTATGCAGGGTCACACGCCGTGGGGCAGAGCCGTGGGGCAGAGCCGGGCACATGCAGGGTCACACGCCGTGGGGCAGAGCCGTGGGGCAGAGCCGGGTGCGTGCAGGGCCGCGCCGTGGGGCAGAGCTGGATGCATGCAGGGCCGCGTGCCGTGGGGCAGAGCCGTGGGGCAGAGCCGGGCGCATGCAGGGCCGCGCTGTGGGGCAGAGCCGTGGGGCAGAGCCGGGCGCGTGCAGGGCCGCGCCGTGGGGCAGAGCTGGATGCATGCATGGCCGCGTGCCGTGGGGCAGAGCCGTGGGGCAGAGCAGGGCGCATGCAGGGCCGCGCCGTGGGGCAGAGCTGTGCGGCAGAGCCGGGTGCCTGCAGGGCTGCGCGCCGTGGGTCGCGTGCTGTGGGGCAAAGCCGGGCGCATGCAGGGCCGCGTGCCGTGGGGCAGAGCTGTGGGGCAGAGCCGGGCGCGTGCAGGGCCGCGCCGTGGGGCAGAGCTGGATGCATGCACGGCCGCGTGCCGTGGGGCAGAGCCGTGGGGCAGGCTGGGTGCATGCAGGGCCACGCGCCGTGGGGCAGAGCCGGGCACATGCAGGGCGGCGCCGTGGGGCAGGCTGGGTGCATGCAGGGCCGCGCTGTGGGGCAGAGCCGTGGGTCGCGCGCCGTGGGGCAGAGCTGGGTGCATGCAGGGCCGCGCTGTGGGGCAGAGCCGTGGGTCGCGTGCCGTGGGGCAGGCTGGGTGCATGCAGGGCCGCGCCGTGGGGCAGAGCCGTGGGGCAGAGCCGGATGCATGCAGGGCCGCGCGCCGTGGGTCGCGCGCCGTGGGTCGCACTCACTGGTGAAGGTGGGGCGGGGGCGGCGGCGGGCGCAGAGCAGCGCCCCCCCCAGGGCGCCCAGCAGCAGCGCCCCCCCCGCCGCCCCCCCCAGCGGCAGCCACAGCCCGGGGGGCAGCGCCGGCCCCGGCCCCCCGCCTGCGCGAGCCCGTCAGCCCCACGGCCGCCCCACGGCCGCCCCACGGCCCCCCCGTCAGCCCCACGGCCGCCCCACAGACCCCCCCGGCCCCCCGCCTGCGCGAGCCCGTCAGCCCCACGGCCGCCCCACAGACCCCCCCGGCCCCCCGCCTGCGCGAGCCCGTCAGCCCCACGGCCGCCCCACAGATCCCCCCGGCCCCCCGCCTGCGCGAGCCCGTCAGCCCCACGGCCGCCCCACGGCCGCCCCACGGCCGCCCCATCAGCCACACGGCCGCCCCACAGACCCCCCCGGCCCCCCGCCCGCGCGAGCCCGTCAGCCCCACGGCCGCCCCACAGATCCCCCCGGCCCCCCGCCTGCGCGAGCCCGTCAGCCCCACGGCCGCCCCACGGCCGCCCCACGGCCCCCCCATCAGCCCCACGGCCGCCCCACAGACCCCCCGGCCCCCCGCCTGCGCGAGCCCGTCAGCCCCACGGCCGCCCCACGGCCGCCCCACGGCCGCCCCGTCAGCCCCACGGCCGCCCCACGGACCCCCCGGCCCCCCGCCCGCGCGAGCCCGTCAGCCCCACGGCCGCCCCACAGACCCCCCCGGCCCCCCGCCCGCGCGAGCCCGTCAGCCCCACGGCCGCCCCACGGACCCCCCGGCCCCCCGCCCGCGCGAGCCCGTCAGCCCCACGGCCGCCCCACGGACCCCCCCGGCCCCCCGTCAGCCCCACGGCCGCCCCACAGACCCCCCCGGCCCCCCGCCCGCGCGAGCCCGTCAGCCCCACGGCCGCCCCACGGACCCCCCCGGCCCCCCGCCCGCGCGAGCCCGTCAGCCCCACGGCCGCCCCACAGACCCCCCGGCCCCCCGTCAGCCCCACGGCCGCCCCACGGACCCCCCCGGCCCCCCGCCTGCGCGAGCCCGTCAGCCCCACGGCCGCCCCACGGACCCCCCCGGCCCCCCGCCCGCGCGACCCCGTCAGCCCCACGGCCGCCCCACGGACCCCCCCGGCCCCCCGTCAGCCCCACGGCCGCCCCACGGACCCCCCCGGCCCCCCGCCCGCGCGAGCCCGTCAGCCCCACGGCCGCCCCACGGACCCCCCCGGCCCCCCGCCCGCGCGAGCCCGTCAGCCCCACGGCCGCCCCACGGATCCCCCCGGCCCCCCGCCCGCGCGAGCCCGTCAGCCCCACGGCCGCCCCACAGACCCCCCGGCCCCCCGCCCGCGCGACCCCGTCAGCCCCACGGCCGCCCCACAGACCCCCCCGGCCCCCCGCCTGCGCGAGCCCGTCAGCCCCACGGCCGCCCCACAGACCCCCCGGCCCCCCGCCCGCGCGAGCCCGTCAGCCCCACGGCCGCCCCACAGACCCCCCGGCCCCCCGCCCGCGCGAGCCCCTCAGCCCCACGGCCGCCCCATAGATCCCCCCGGCCCCCCGCCCGCGCGAGCCCGTCAGCCCCACGGCCGCCCCACAGATCCCCCCGGCCCCCCGCCTGCGCGAGCCCCTCAGCCCCACGGCCGCCCCACAGACCCCCCGTCAGCCCCACGGCCGCCCCACGGCCGCCCCACAGACCCCCGTCGCCCCCCGCCCGCGCGAGCCCGTCAGCCCCACGGCCGCCCCACGGACCCCCCCGGCCCCCCGCCCGCGCGAGCCCGTCAGCCCCACGGCCGCCCCACAGATCCGTCAGCCCCACGGCCGCCCCACGACCGCCCCACAGACCCCCCGGCCCCCCGCCTGCGCGAGCCCGTCAGCCCCACGGCCGCCCCACAGACCCCCCGTCAGCCCCACGGCCGCCCCACGGCTGCCCCACAGACCCCCCCGGCCCCCCGCCCGCGCGAGCCCGTCAGCCCCACGGCCGCCCCACAGACCCCCCCGGCCCCCCGCCTGCGCGAGCCCCCCAGCCCCACGGCTGCCCCCCCAGCCCCACGGCGGCCCCCCGGCGGCCCCCAGCCCCACTCACAGCCGCGGCAGAAGTCGCTCTTGCCGTGCTGCCCGCAGACCCCGCAGCCCCCAGCCCCACGGCCGCCCCCGGCCCCACGGCCGCCCCCCAGCCCCACGGCGGCCCCCCAGCCCCACGGCGGCCCCCCGGCGGCCCCCAGCCCCACTCACAGCCGCGGCAGAAGTCGCTCTTGCCGTGCTGCCCGCAGACCCCGCAGCCCCCAGCCCCACGGCCGCCCCCGGCCCCACGGCCGCCCCCCAGCCCCACGGCCGCCCCCCAGCCCCACGGCGGCCCCCCGGCGGCCCCCAGCCCCACTCACAGCCGCGGCAGAAGTCGCTCTTGCCGTGCTGCCCGCAGACCCCGCAGCCCCCAGCCCCACGGCCGCCCCCAGCCCCACGGCCGCCCCCAGCCCCACGGCCGCCCCCCAGCCCCACGGCGGCCCCACGGCGGCCCCCAGCCCCACTCACAGCCGCGGCAGAAGTCGCTCTTGCCGTGCTGCCCGCAGACCCCGCAGCCCCCAGCCCCACGGCCGCCCCCAGCCCCATGGCCGCCCCCCAGCCCCACGGCGGCCCCCCGGCGGCCCCCAGCCCCACTCACAGCCGCGGCAGAAGTCGCTCTTGCCGTGCTGCCCGCAGACCCCGCAGTCCATGCACTTCTCCAGGTCGCTGCTCCAGGCTTCGCCCCCCGGGCAGGGACCCCCTGCGCCGGCCCCAGCGCTCAGGGGGGGCTCGGGGGGCACCCGGGGGCCGGGGGGGCCCGTTGGGGGGCTCGGGGGGCACCCGGGGGGGGGTCTGGGGGGGCTGAGAGGGGGCTGTAGGGGGCTCGGGGGGGCTCATGGGGCACCCAGGGGCCGGGGGGGGCCTGTTGGGGGGCTCGGGGGCACCCAGGGGCCGGGGAGGGGGTGAAGGGGGGGTTCCGGAGGGGGCTCATGGGGCACCTGGGGGGTCGGGGGGGCCCGTTGGGGGGCTCGGGGGGCACCTGGGGGGGGTCTGGGGGGGCTGTAGGGGGCTCGGGGGGCACCCGGGGGCCGGGGGGGTCCGGAGGGGGCTTGGGGGGCACCCGGGGGCCGGGGGGGGCCGTTGGGGGGCTCAGGGGGCACCCGGGGGCCGGGGGGGGTCCGGAGGGGGCTCAGGGGGCACCCGGGGGCCGGGGGGCCCGTTGGGGGGGCTCGGGGGGCACCCGGGGGGGGTCTGGGGGGGCTGAGAGGGGGCTGTAGGGGGCTCGGGGGGGCTCATGGGGCACCCGGGGGCCGGGGGGGGCCTGTTGGGGGGCTCGGGGGCACCCGGGGGCCGGGGAGGGGGTGAAGGGGGGGTTCCGGAGGGGGCTCATGGGGCAGCTGGGGGCCGGGGGGGCCCGTTGGGGGGCTCGGGGGGCACCCGGGGGGGGTCTGGGGGGGCTGTAGGGGGCTCGGGGGGCACCCGGGGGCTGGGGGGGGTCCGGAGGGGGCTTGGGGGGCACCCGGGGGCCGCGGGGGGCCGTTGGGGGGCTCAGGGGGCACCCGGGGGCCGGGGGGGGGTCCGGAGGGGGCTCATGGGGCAGCTGGGGGCCGGGGGGGCCTGTTGGGGGGCTCGGGGGGCACCCGGGGGGGGTCTGGGGGGGTGAGAGGGGACTGTAGGGGGCTCGGGGGGGCTCACGGGGCAGCTGGGGGCCGGGGGGGCCCGTTGGGGGTTCGGGGGGCACCCGGGGGGGGTCTGGGGGGGCTGAGAGGGAGCTGTAGGGGGCTCGGGGGGGCTCATGGGGCAGCTGGGGGCCGGGGGGGTGAGGGGGGGGTCCGGAGGGGGCTCATGGGGCACCTGGGGGCCAGGGGGGCCCGTTGGGGGGCTCAGGGGGCAGGCAGGGGCCGGGGAGGGGTTGGGGGGGGTCCGGAGGGGGCTCAGGGGGCACCTGGGGGGCCGGGGGGCCCGTTGGGGGGCTCGGGGGGCACCCGGGGGGGGTCTGGGGGGGCTGTAGGGGGCTCGGGGGGCTCATGGGGCACCCGGGGGCCGGGGGGGCCCGTTGGGGGGCTCGGGGGGCAGCCAGGGGCCGGGGAGGGGTTGGGGGGGGTCCGGAGGGGGCTCAGGGGGCACCTGGGGGGCCGGGGGGGCCCGTTGGGGGGCTCGGGGGGCACCCGGGGGGGGTCTGGGGGGGCTGTAGGGGGCTCGGGGGGCTCATGGGGCAGCTGGGGGCCGGGGGGGCCCGTTGGGGGGCTCGGGGGGCACCCGGGGGCTGGGGAGGGGTTGGGGGGGGTCCGGAGGGGGCTCAGGGGGCACCTGGGGGCTCGGGGGGGGCCAGGGGGGCTCTAGGGAGCCCATGGGGCAGCTAGAGGGGGCTTAGGGAGCACCTGGGGGGCCCATGGGGGGGGTTAAACCCCCATGGGGCAGCTATAGGGGGCTGAGAAAGCTCATAGGGGCTCTGGGGGGGGGACTATGGGGGCACCTTGGGGCTCTAAGGGGCCCATGGGGCAGCTCTGGGGGGCTCAGGGGGCACCTGGGGGGCTCTGGGGAGGCCGGGGGGGCTCAGGGGGGCTCAGGGGGGGCCTATGGGGGGCCCATGGGGCAGCTAGGGGCCGGGGGGGTCATAGAGGGGCTCTAAAGGACCTATGGGGCAGCTATGGGGGGGCTCAGGGGGCACCTGGGGGGGGCTTGGGGGGGCTTTAAGGCCCCATGGGGCAGCTATAGGGGGCTGAGGGAGCTCATGGGGGCTCTGGGGGGGCCGGGGGGGGCTATGGGGGCACCTCGGGGCTCTAGGGGGCCCATGGGGCAGCTCTGGGGGGCCTAAGGGGCACCTGGGGGGCTCGGGGAGCCCATGGGGGGCTCCAGGGGACCCATGGGGCAGCCATAGGGGGCTGAGGAGGTTCACGGGGGCTCGGGGGGGCACCTGGGGGGACCTATGGGTGCCTCAGGGGGCACCTGGGGGCTCGGGGGGGCTCAGGGGGCACCTGGGGGGCTATGGAGGACCCAGGGGGCCGAGGGGACCTATGGGGGGGGCAGGGGGCACCCGAGGGGCTCGGGGGGGGGATCTGGGGGGGCCATGGGGGGGCTTTAAAGGGCCTATGGGGCAGCTATGGGGGGCTCAGGGGCCACCTGGGGGCTATGGGGGGGTCCGTGGGGGTGGTCCCGGCTGTGGGGCGCTGGGGGGGGGACATGGGGCTGGTTCAGGTGGGGGGGCTATGGGGGGGTCCGTGGGGGTGGTCCCGGCTGTGGGGTGCTGGGGGGGGTCCGTGGGGCCGGTCCGGCCGTGGGGGGGGGCTATGGGGGGTCCGTGGGGGTGGTCCCGGCTGTGGGGTGCTGGGGGGGGTCCGTGGGGCCGGTCCGGCCGTGGGGGGGGGCTATGGGGGGGTCCGTGGGGGTGGTCCCGGCTGTGGGCTGCTGGGGGGGGTCCGTGGGGCCGGTCCGGCCGTGGGGGGGCTATGGGGGGGTCCGGTCCGGATGTGGGGGGGGGGGGCGTGGGGGCGGTTTCCACGTCGGTTTAGGTGGGGGGAGGCGGGGTGATGACGTCACCGCCCCGCTCGGGACACCCCGGCGCGGCCCCGCCCCCGTGACGTCACAGCACGCGCTGGGTGACTCACCCGCCCCCCCCACCCCCCCGCCCGCATAGCGCGCCGGTGAGGTCACCCGCTGCCGCGCGGGGGGAGGGCGGGGCTCGCCGCAGGCCACGCCCCCTCCTCCATTCATAAACTGGGCGCGGGGGCGGGGCTCCGCGCCGCACACGTGCGAGGAGGGGGCGGGGCCAAGGGAGTCCCGCCCCCCCCGGCCGGCAGCAGCGCTGCTGGGTGCCCCAGTTCAGCCCCCAGTGCGGCCCAGTTCAGCCCAGTTCAGCCCCCCAGTGTGGCCCAGCTCAGCCCCCCCAGTGTGGCCCAGCTCAGCCCAATTCAACCCTCCAGTGTGGCCCAGTTCAGCCCCCCAGTGTGGCCCAGTATGACCCAGCTCAGCCCCCCAGCACGCCCAGTTCAGCCCTCCCCAGTGTGGCCCAGTTCAGCCCCCCAGTACCCCAACTCCCCATCCCCCTATACCCAGTTCAGCCCCACAACGTAACCCAGTTGCCTTCTCCAGTAAAGACCAGTTTACCCCAGTTCAGCACCCTGCTGCTACCCAGTTTACCCCCCCAGTACAGCCCAGTTCAGCCCCCAGCGTGCCCCAGCCCAGTTCCTCTGCGCGCACCAGTAACCCCACAGCTCCCCAGTCCACCCCCTCCCAGACCCCCGGCTCCCAGTCCAGCCCCTCAATGCACCCAGTCCAACCCCCCAATTCCCCAGTTCACCCAGTCCAGGCCCCCAGTACACCCAGCCTCACAGCCTACAGCCCCCCAGTTCACCCAGTCTGGCCCCCAAAGCCCCCCAGCTCCCAGTCCGGGCTCCCAGTTCACCCAGTCCGGTCACCCCCAGCCCCCCAGTCCGCAGTCCAGCCCCCCAGTACACCCAGTCCGGCCCCCAAAGCCCCCCAGCTCCCAGTCCGGGCTCCCAGTTCACCCAGTCCGGTCACCCCCAGCCCCCCAGTCCGCAGTCCAGCCCCCCAGTTCACCCAGTCTGGCCCCCCAAAGCCCCCCAGCTCCCAGTCCGGGCTCCCAGTTCACCCAGTCCGGTCACCCCCAGCCCCCCAGCTCCCAGTCCTGGCCCCCAGTACACCCAGCCTGGCCCCCCCAGTGCCCCAGTTCACCCAGTCCAACCCCCCCAGTCCCCAATCCAGCCCCCCAGTACACCCAGTCCGACCCCCCCAGTCCCCAGTCCAGCCCCCCAGTACACCCAGTCCGGCTCCCCCAGTCCCCAGTCCAGCCCCCCAGTACACCCAGTCTGGCTCCCCCAGTCCCCCAGTTCGCCTAATCTGGCTCCCCCCAGTCCAGCCCCCCAGTACACCCAGTCTGGCTCCCCCAGTCCCCCAGTTCGCCTAATCTGGCTCCCCCCAGTCCAGCCCCCCCAGTTCGCCCAGTCCAGAACCCCCCAGTGTCCCCAGCCCAGTCCCCCCAGTCCCCCCAGTCCGGTCTCCCCAGTCCCCCCACTCCGGCTCCCCCAGTCCACCCAGTCCGGCCCCCCAGTCCGGCCCCTCCAGTTTGCCCAGTCCAGAACCCCCCAGTTTGCCCAGTCCAGAACCCCCCAGTGCCCCCAGTCCCCCCAGTCCGGTCCCCCCCGTGCCCCCAGTCCCCCCAGTCCGGCCCCCCCGGTGCCCCCAGCCCAGTCCCCCCAGTCTGGCCCCCCCAGTCCGCCCAGTGCCCCCAGCCCAGTGCCCCCAGTCCCCCCAGTCCGGCCCCCCGGTGCCCCCAGCCCAGTCCCCCCAGTCCCCCCTGTCCCGCCCCCCAGTGCCCCCAGCCCGGCCCCCCCAGTGCCCCCAGTGCCCCCCAGCCCGCCCCCCGCCGCTCCGGCAGCAGCCGCTGACCTGGCGCCGGCTCCGCTCCGCCGCCGCCGCCGCCGCCGCCCACCAGCAGCCCCAGCAGCACCGGCGGCGGCAGCAGCAGCAGCAGGAGGCTCCTCGGCGCCGCCATGGCCGCTCCCGCCGCCCGCTCCGGCCCGGCCCGGCCCCTCCGCCGCCGGGTTGGGGGGGGGGGGGAAGGGGGCGGCTCGTCCCGCCCGTGACTCAGCGCCCAAAACTCCGCTCGCCCCCGGGATCCGGGGCGGGACCGGCCGCGGCCGCCGGCGCCGCTGAGTCACCGAGGGCCCCGCGGAGGGGGGGGGGGGGGTCCCGCCGCCGCCCCCGCCCGCCCCGACCACGTGCCGCCCCCGACCACGTGCCGCCCGCCCCGCGCGTGCGCCCCGCCCGCCCCGACCACGTGCCGCCCCCGACCACGTGCCGCCCGCCCCGCGCATGCGCTCCGCCCGCTCCGACCACGTGCCGCCCGCCCCGCGCATGCGCTCCGCCCGCTCCGACCACGTGCCGCCCGCCCCGCGCATGCGCCCCGCCCGCTCCGACCACGTGCCACCCCCTACCACGTGCCAGCGGCCCCGCGCATGCGCCCCGCCCGCTCCGACCACGTGCCGCCCGCCCCGCGCCTGCGCGGCAGCCGCGCCTACCAATGTCCGCCCGACCTGCGCATGCGCTCCGCCCGCTCCGACCACGTGCCGCCCGCCCCGCGCATGCGCTCCGCCCCTCCGACCACGTGGCGCCGCCCCGCCCACTTCCCCCTCCCCGCGCATGCGCGCCGCCCAAACCCTCCACGTACCGCCACCCCACGCATGCGCGGCAGCCGCCCCCTCCACCTGACGCCCGCCCCGCGCATGCGCGCCGCCCGCTCCCACCCCGCGGCACGGTCCGCTGCCCCTACCCGCGCATGCGCGTCCCCCCCCCCGGCGCATGCGCCGAGCGGCGCGGCCCCACGCGTGTCGGCTCGTGGCGCCGTGGGTTTATTGTGTTTGTCGGCCGGCGGCGTCGCTCGGTACAATACAAACCCCGCGCGCGGCCCCGGCTCCATGCGGCCGGGCGGGGCGCTACGGGAGCACGAACACGAGGGGTGGGGAGAAAGGGGGGGGGGGAAGCCCCCCACCCGCGCGGAGTGGGGGGCGGGGGAGCCCGCGGGTGGGGGGGGGGGCGGCGGCCGCCGCGGCATCACCAGGGCTGCGTGGGGAGGGGCGGCGCCGCCCCCGGGGCCCCCTCCAGGGGCAGCACCGTCACGGCCGACACCGGGGGCCCGGCGGGCGCCAGCGGGCACGGCTCGCCCGAACCTGCGGGGAGAGAGCGGCGTCATGAGGCCGCCCACGCGCGGGGGGGGCGCCCGGCTCGCGCCAGGGCTCGCACGAGGGCACGGGTGCCCGGCTCGCACGAGGGCGGGGGTGCACAGCTCGCACGAGGGCTCGCACGAGAGTGCGGGTGCACGGCTCGCACGAGGGCTTGCACAAGAGTGCAGGTGCACGGCTCGCACGAGGGCTCGCACGAGGGCTTGCACGAGGGCGTGGGTGCACAGCTCGCACGAGGGCTCGCACGAGACTGCGGGTGCACGGCTCGCACGAGGGCTCGTTCGAAGGCGCGTGTGCACGGCTCGCACGAAGGCTTGCACGAGCGTGCAGCTGCAGTTCGCACGAGGGCTCACGAGAGCGTGGGTGCACAGTTTGCACGAGGGCTTGCACTAGACTGCGGGTGCATGGCTCGCACGAGGGCTCACACGAGAGTGCGGGTGCACAGCTCGCACGAGGGCTCACACGAGAGTGCAGGTGCACAGCTCGCACGAGGGCTCACACGAGAGTGCAGGTGCACAGCTCGCACGAGGGCTCACACGAGACTGCGGGTGCATGGCTCGCACAAGGGCTCGCACAAGGGCTCACATGAGGGCATGCATGCACAGCTCGCACGAGGGCTCGCACGAGACTGCGGGTGCACGGCTCGCACGAGGGCTCACACGAGGGCATGCATGCACAGTTCGCACGAGGGCTCGCATGAGACTGCGGGTGCATGGCTTGCACGAGGGCTCACACGAGGGCATGCATGCACAGCTCGCACGAGGGCTCGCATGAGAGTGCGGGTGCACGGCTCACACGAGGGCTTGCACGAGTGTGCAGGTGCAGTTCGCACGAGGGCTCGCAGGGGGGCACGTGTGCCCGGCTCACACAAGGGCTCGCACGAGGGCTCACATAAGGGTTCAGTGCCCAGCTTGCACGAGGCCTCGCACAAGGGTGCAGGTGCCCAGCTCGCAGGAGGGCTCACAGGAGGGCGCCTGTGCACGGCTCGCACAAGCGTGCAGGTGCACTTTGCACAAGGGCTCGCACGAGGCTGCAGGTGCAGTTCGCACGAGGGCTCGCACGAGCGTGCAGGTGCCCAGCTTGCACGAGGGCTCGTGCGAGGGCGCGTGCGCACAGCTAACAAGACGGCTCACAGCTTGCACAAGGACACGTGTGCACGGAGCGTACAAGGGCTCGCACAAGGGTGCATGTGCACGACACGCACAAGGCCTCGCACGAGGGCACCAGTGCACAGCTTGCACGAGGCCTCACAGAGCTGCACGACACCTCACGCGAGGGCGTTACGAACAGCTAAAACGAGGGCTCACAGGAGGGCGCGGGTGCACGGCTCACACGAGGGCTCGCACGAGGGCTCGCACGGAGGGGCGCCTGCGGCGCCATGGGGGTGCATGCACAGCTCGCACGAGGGCACACGTGCACGGCTCGCACGAGGGCTCGCACAAGGGTACACGCAGCGGCACATGGCTCGCACAGAGACACGTGCATGGCTCGCACGGGGGCACGTCCGCAGCTCCTGCAAGGGCACGCGCGCACGGAGACACGTGCATGGCTCGCGCAACAGTTCGCACGAGGGCACGCATGCACGGCTTGCACGAGAGCTCGCACGGGCACGCCAGGGGGCACGTGGGGGCACGTCCACAGCTCGCATGAGGGCTTGCACAAGGGCACGCGTGCCCGGCGCACGCGAGGGCTCGCACGAGAGCGCGCACAGCTCGCACGAGGGCTCGTACGGAGGCAGACGCGTGCACGTCTCACGCGTGCGCGCACAGGGGGCCGCAGCCCCAGCTTGCGTGAGGGCACGTGCGCACGACTCGCACGAGGGCTCACGCGGAGGCGCGTGCACAGCTCACACGAGGGCACATGCGGCGCGTCCACAGGGCGCACGGGAGCGCCCGCACGAGGGCTCACACGAAGGCACACGCAGAGCTCGCACGAGGGTGTGTGCGGGAGCATGCACGCGGCTCGCACAAGGGTCCGCATGAGGGCACAGCTCGCACGAGGGCGGGCACGCAGCTCGTGTGAAAGCGCGCACGGAGCGCGCGCAACACGCGCGAAGGCGCACACGGGCTCGCACAAGTGCTCACGCGGTGGACACACTGCTCGCACGAGGGTTCACGTGAGGCCGCACGCAGAGCTCATGAAAGGGCGAGCACGCAGCTCGCACGAGGGGGCGCACGAGGGCTCGCGCATGGCTCACAAGACAGCTCGCACGAGGGGGCGCACGAGGACTGGCCCGCCCCGCGCAGCTCACCCGAACGCACAGGGAAAGACAGCGTCACGCGGCTGCCTGCACACGGGTGCGCTGCTCGCACGAGGGCTCGCACGCCGGCCCGCACGCCTCGCCCGGACCCGCGGGGAGAGAGACCGTGTCGTGCACGGGCCCCTCGCGCAACAGCCGCAGCGGCTCGCGCGCCACCCACGCCTCGCACGACGGCCGGGGCGCCCCACGCGAGTCACACGCCGCCTCGCACGAGGCCTCGTGATCTTGGCGCAGCAGCCGCGCCGCCTCGCACGACGCCCACGGCCCGCGCCGCGCCCCGCCTCGCACGCCGCCCCGGACGCCTTGCACGAGGCTCGTGTCTCGCACGCTGGCTGCGCCGCACGTGCCTGGGCCTGCTGGCTCTGGGCGCCGCCCCGGACGCCTGGGCCCCTCCTGGCTCTGGGCGCAAGGCAGCCCCGGGTGCTCGGTGTCCCCGGACGCCTGGGCCCCTCCTGGCTCTGGGCGCAACGCAGCCCCGGGTGCTCAGTGTCCCCGGACGCCTGGGCCCCTCCTGGCTCTGGGTGCAAGGCAGCCCTGGGTGCTCGGTGTCCCCGGACGCCTAGGTCCCTGCTGGCTCTGGGTGCCGCCCCGGACGCCTGGGCCCCTCCTGGCTCTGGGTGCCGCCCCGGACGCCTGGGCCCCTCCTGGCTCTGGGTGCTGCCCCGGACGCCTGGGTCCCTCCTGGCTCTGGGTGCCGCCCCGGACGCCTGGGCCCCTCCTGGCTCTGGGTACAAGGCAGCCCCGGGTGCTCGGTGTCCCCGGACGCCTGGGCCCCTGCTGGCTCTGGGTGCCGCCCCGGACGCCTGGGCCCCTCCTGGCTCTGGGTACAAGGCAGCCCCGGGTGCTCGGTATCCCCGGACGCCTGGGCCCCTGCTGGCTCTGGGTACAAGGCAGCCCCGGGTGCTCGGTATCCCCGGACGCCTGGGCCCCTCCTGGCTCTGGGTACAAGGCAGCCCCGGGTGCTCGGTATCCCCGGACGCCTGGGCCCCTCCTGGCTCTGGGTGCAAGGCAGCCCCGGGTGCTCAGTGTCCCCGGACGCCTGGGCCCCTCCTGGCTCTGGGTGCCGCCCCGGACGCCTGGGCCCCTCCTGGCTCTGGGTGCCGCCCCGGACGCCTGGGCCCCTGCTGGCTCTGGGTGCCGCCCCGGACGCCTGGGTCCCTGGAGACCCAGCAGCAGAGCGGGGGACGGAGAACAGGGAGGAGAAGGAAGAAGGGGGCGCGCGCGGGCCTTGCCTGTGGGGGGCGTCAGCGGAGCGGGGGGCCGTCGGGGGGCGCGGGGCCGGCGGGGGGCGGGGGGCCGCCGTGGGTCTGCAGGTGCCCGGCCAGCTGGGCGGGGGTCTTGCAGTGCACGCCGCACAGCTTGCACAGGAAGCGCTCCGGGCGGGGGGCCGCCACTCCGTGGTCCTTGACGGCGTGCACCCGCAGGTACGCCGCCGTGGTGAAGCCTGGGGGACAAAGGCGGGCTCAGCGCCACCGTCTCGCGCCCCGGGGCTGCGGGGGGGGGGGGCGGGTGGGCGGGGGGAGGCCCCACGGCGAGGGGAGTCCTGTGGGGGGTGGAGCCCTGTGGGGGGCGGAGCCCCACAATAAGAGCAAGCCTATGGGGGTGGAGCCCTGTGGGGGGGTGGAGCCCCACAGCCAGAGCAATCCTATGGGGGTGGAGCCCTGTGGGGGGCGGAACCTCACTGAGAAGAATCCTATGGGGGTGGAGCCCTGGGGGGGGTGGAGCCCTGTGGGGGTGGAGCCCCACAGTAAGAACAAGCCTATGGGGGTGGAGCCCTGTGGGGGGTGGAGCCTTATGGGGGTTGGAGCCTCAGTGAGAGCACTCCTATGGGGGTGGAGCCCTGTGGGGGGTGGAGCCTCATGGGGGTGGAGCCTCACAGTGAGAGGAATCCTATGGGGGGTGGAGCCCTGTGGGGGGTGGAGCCCCACAGGAAGAAAAATGCTATGGGGGGTGGAGCCCTGTGGGGGGTGGAGCCTCAGAGAGCAATCCTATGGGGGTGGAGCCCTGTGGGGGGTGGAGCCCTGTGGGGGGCGGAGCCCCACAGTAAGAGCAAGCCTATGGGGGTGGAGCCCTGTGGGAGGTGGAGCCCCACAGCCAGAGCAATTCTATGGGGGGTGGAGTCCTGTGGGGGGTGGAGCCCTGTGGGGGTGGAGCCCCACAGTAAGAGCAATCCTATGGGGGTGGAGCCCTGTGGGGGGTGGAGCCCTGTGGGGGGCGGAGCCCCACAGTAAGAGCAAGCCTATGGGGGTGGAGCCCTGTGGGAGGTGGAGCCCCACAGCCAGAGCAATTCTATGGGGGGTGGAGTCCTGTGGGGGGTGGAGCCTTATGGGGGGTGGAGCCTCAGTGAGAGCAATCCTATGGGGGTGGAGCCCTGTGGGGGGTGGAGCCCTGTGGGGGTGGAGCCCCACAGTAAGAACAAGCCTATGGGGGTGGAGCCCTGTGGGGGGTGGAGCCCTGTGGGGGGGCGGAGCCTCACAGTGAGAGGAATCCTATGGGGGGTGGAGCCCTGTGGGGGGTGGAGCCCCACAGGAAGAAAAATGCTATGGGGGGTGGAGCCCTGTGGGGGGCAGAGCCTCACTGAGAGGAATCCTATGGGGGTGGAGTCCTGTGGGGGTGGAGCCCCACAGTAAGAGCAATCCTATGGGGGTGGAGCCCTGTGGGGGGTGGAGCCCTGTGGGGGGCAGAGCCCCACAGTAAGAGCAAGCCTATGGGGGTGGAGCCCTGTGGGGGGCGGAGCCTTACAAGGGGGTGGAGCCCCACAGCAAGATGAGCTCTATGGGAGGAGCAGCACTATATGGGGGGCGGAGCCCCACAACAAGAGAAGCCCTATGGGGTGGAGCCTATGGGGGCAGCACTCTACAGTGACAACAGCCCTACAGGGGGCGGAGCCCTATGGGGGGGCGGAGCCTCATGGGGGGCAGCACCCCATCGCGAGGGGAGCCCTATGGGGGGTGGAGCCTCATGGGGGCGGCACCCCATGGTGAGCGGAGCCCAATGGGGGGCGGAGCCTTATGGGGGGGCGGCACCCCATGGCGAGCGGAGCCCTATGGGGGGCGGAGCCTCATGGGGGGGCGGCACCCCATGGCGAGCGGAGCCCTATGGGGGGCGGAGCCCTATGGGGGGGCAGCACCCCATGGCAAGCAGAGCCCTATGGGGGGGCGGAGCCTTATGGGGGGGCTGCACCCCATGGCAAGGGGAGCCCTATGGGGGGTGGAGCCCTATGGGGGGGCGGCACCCCATGGCGAGCGGAGCCCTATGGGGGGCGGAGCCCTATGGGGGGGCAGCACCCCATGGCAAGGGGAGCCCTATGGGGGGCGGAGCCCTATGGGGGGGCAGCACCCCATGGCAAGGGGAGCCCTATGGGGGGCGGAGCCTTATGGGGGGCAGCACCCCATGGCGAGCGGAGCCCTATGGGGGGGTGGAGCCTTATGGGGGGCGGCACCCCATGGTGAGCTGAGCCCTATAGGGGGTGGAGCCTTATGGGGGGGCGGCACCCCATGGCAAGAGGAGCCCTATGGGGGGCAGAGCCTTATGGGGGGCGGCACCCCATGGTGAGCTGAGCCCTATGGGGGGGCGGAGCCTTATGGGGCAGAGCCTTATGGGGGGCGGCACCCCATGGCGAGCGGAGCCCTATGGGGGGGCGGTGCCCCACAGCGAGAGGAGCCCTATGGGGGGGCGGAGCCCTACGGGGGGGCAGCGCCCCACAGAGCCAGAACCATATGCGCGATGGGGGGCAGCGCCCCACGGCGAAGGGAGCCCTACGTGGGATATGGGGCAGCGCCCCACAGAGCCAGCACCACAGAGCCAGGCGGCCTCATCCTGACCCGCGAGCCAGCGCCCCACGGCGCCGGAGGGGGCCTCGCGGCGCCCCGCGGCATGCTCAGTCCCGCCTCGGCCCCCAGAGCCGGCGCCCCACGGCGCCGGGGGGAGTCTCGCGGCGCCCCGCGGCGCGCCGAGTCCCACCTCGACCCCCACAACCGGCGCCCCACGGCGCCGGGGGACCTCACGGCGCCCCGCGGCGCGCCGAGTCCCACCTCGACCCCCACAACCGGCGCCCCACGGCGCCGGGGGGAGCCTCGCGGCGCCCCGCGGCCCCGTCGCTCCTCCTGCCCCGCCAGCCCTTTGAGCGGCGGCCGGCGCGCGCCCCACGGCGCCCCGCGGCGCGGCTACCTTTGTTGCAGAGCTCGCAGACGTGGTTGGGGCCCTGGCTGTGCACCTTCATGTGGTCGGAGATGTAGGCGGCGCTCAGCATCTTCCCGCACACGTGGCACGGCACCTTCTCCTCGTGGCGCACCGTGTGGGCCCGCAGCCGGTCCTTGGTGGCGAAGGCGGCCTCGCACGTCTGCGGGGAGACAGCGGCTGGCTCGCACGGCGCGGGCGGCGGGGGGCTCCTCCGCTCCCCCACCGCTGCGCTGGGGGGGGGGGGGGAAGCGGGGAGGGGGCCGTACCTCGCATTTGAAGGGCCGCTCTGTCGAATGCACCTGCCGCACGTGGCTGTTGAGGTGGTCGGGCCTGCGCGAGCGGGGGGGGCGAGGGTCAGGGCCGGGGCCGCGCGGCCCTCGCCCGCCCGCCCGGCCCGCCGGGGGTCCCTACCGCGAGAAGCTCTTGCCGCAGTGGCTGCAGATGTAGGGCTTGTGCACGGCGCCGTCGTGCGAGCGCACGTGGTAGCTCATGCGGTCCTTGCGCTTGAAGCGCTGCTGGCACACGGGGCACTGGTAGGGCTTCTCGTCCGAGTGCGACAGCTTGTGGCGGTTGAGGTGGTAGACGTCGCGGAAGGCCTTGCCGCACATCTCGCACGCGTGGTTCTTGCGGATGCGTTTGCCCGAGGCCGTGGTGGTCACCAGCCCCTGCCCCGCGCCCGTCACCCCGCCCTCGGGCCCCGGCGTCCCCCCGCCGCCGCCCCCCAGGGCCGAGACGCTCAGCAGGCTCAGCGGCACCATGGTGGGCATCTTCATGGCGGCGGGGCTGGCGCGGGCCGCCTTGGCCCCGGTGTGGATGGCCTCGTGGCGCCGCAGGTTGTAGCCGTTCTTGAACTCCTTGGCGCACAGCGAGCAGATGTAGGGCCCTTTGCTCTTGGACTTCTTCTGGGCCTCGCCGGCGGGCGGCAGGGCGGCCGCGGCCGGCGCCTGAGCGGGGGCGGCCGGCGGGGCCGGAGCCGCCGGGGCGGCGCCTTGCGCCCCGCCGCCGGGGGCGGCCGTTTCGGGCCCCGCCGCCGCCGCCGCCTGCTGCTGCTGCTGCTTGAGGGCGGCCGTGTCCACCGTGGAGGCGGCGGGGGCGGCGGGGGCGGCCACCACGGCGGCGGCGGCGGTCTCCTGGGCGGCGGCCAGCACGGGCAGCAGGTCCACCTGCAGCGCCTCGGCCGGGGTGGCGGGCGGCGGCGGCGGCGGCGGCGGGGCGGCGGCGGCCTGCGAGGCGGCGGGCGCTGTTAGCGGCGGCGGCGGCCGCCCCCCCGTTGACCCCCCGCCGCCGCCGCCGCCCCGCTCACCTGGAAGGGGCTCTGGGCGCAGCCCTGGGCGGCGAAGAAGCGCGACGGCAGCTCGGCCCCGACCTGCAGCGGGTTCTGCGCGTGGCTCTGCGGGCGTCGAGGCGCGGGGCCATGATGGCGGCCCAGGCGGACGGGGTTGGGGCCGGGGGGGGGGGGGAGGCCGAGGCGTGAGCCCCCCCCTCCTCCTCCTCCTCCTCTTCCCCCCCCCCGAACGGTCCTAACGGCCGCGCGCGCCCGACGGCCCCGCCCCGCCCCCCGCGCGCGCGCGCGCGCTCCCTCCCCCCCTCCCGCGGGAGCCGCGAGGGGCGGGGCGGGCAGCGGCGCTGCCCCCCCCCCCGCGCGCTCCCTCTCTGCCCCCCCCCCGCGGCGCGCGCCCAGGGCGGGGCGGGGCGGGGCGGCGGGGGGGGGGTACCTGGAAGATGAAGCTGCTCCAGTTGCTCGGGTCCATGGCGGCGGCGGCGGCGGCGGAAAGGGAAGGAGTGGGGGGGGGGGCGCCCCGGACCGGGGGGGGGGGCGGCGCGGGCGGGGGAGGGGGGGGAGGAGGCGGCGGCGCGTGCGGGAAGGGGGGGGGCGAGCGAGGAGGAGGAGGAGGAGGAGGAGGAGGAGGAGGCGGCGGCGCGAGGGACGGCGGCGGCGCGGGCGCTGATTGGCGCCCGGGGCGCGCGGGCGGGCGCGCGCGCGCGCCGCGCTGCCCCGCGCGCGCGCGCGCACGCGGGGAGGAGGGGGGGGGGGAGACGGAGCGGGGCGGGCGCGGAGGGTTGGGCGGCGGGGGGGGGGGGTTGGTAGGAGCGCGGCGCTGATTGGGCCGCCGGCGCGCGCGGGGTGCCCGGCGCAGGGCGCGCGCCGCCCGCTCTGATTGGACGATTCTCCTCCCCCCCCCCCACACACACAACACACACACACACACCACGCGCACACGCACAGCCCCCCCCTCCCCTGACACACACGCGCGCGCGCTCTCGCGCGGGGCGGGCGCTGATTGGTCGCTGCGGGGCTCGGTGGGGGGGGCGCGCGCGGCGGGCGCTGATTGGCCGCCGCGCCGAGCGCGCGCTCGCGGGTAACGGTTTTCCCCCCCCTCCCGCCCCGCCTCGCGCGCGCTTTTCCCGCCGCCGCCCCGCCCCCCCCCCCGCCTCCTCCGCCGCCTTCGCGCAGGTAAAATGGCCGCCGCGGCGCCACCTCTGACCCCGGCGCGGGGGGCGCTGCCATTGGCCGCCGAGGCGCCGTGACGTGCGCGCCTGGGGGGGGCGGGGCTGGCGGGCCGCGAGGGGCGCCGGGAGCCTGGCCGCGGCGCGGGGGGGGCGGCGGGGGGGCGCCTGCGGCGCGGGGCATGCTGGGAGTGAGGCCAACGGCCCTGCCGGCCCCAGGGCATGCTGGGAGCATGGCCATGGGCCCTGCCTGCCCCAGGGCATGCTGGGAGTGTGGTCATGGGCCCTGCCTGCCCCAGGGCATGCTGGGAGCGTGGTCATGGACCTATCTGGCCCCAGGGCATGCTGGGAGTATGGTCATGGGCTCTGCCTGCCCCAGGGCATGCTGGGAGTGTGGTCATGGGCTCTGCCTGCCCCAGGGCACGCTGGGAGTCCAGCCATGAACCCTGCTGACCCCAGGGCACACTGGGAGCCCCACCATGGCCCGTGCCCCAGAGCACACTGGGAGCCCCACCATGGCCCCTGCCCCAGGGCACACTGGGAGCCCCACCATGGCCCGTGCCTGCCCCAGGGCATGCTGGGAGTCCCGGTCTGCTCAGCCCCCTCCGCCACCCGCTCACCTCGTTGGCGCCACTTGGAGCGGGAGCCATCAACGGCCGCCGGGGAAAAGCCGGGAGTCTCCCCGGACGCCTGGGTCCTGCGGGGCCGCCGGCGGGGCCGCGTCTGCACCCGCCGCGGCGAGGATGGGGACGCCGTGGGGCCGGAGCCCCTCTGCCGCAAGCCGCCGCTCTCGGCCTGCCTGTGCGGAGGGCGGGGGAAGCGCAGCCGTTAGCGCGGCTCGCCCGGAGCAAACCTGGCCGAGCGGAGCGGCGGCCGCCGCCGGCCTGAGGGAGACGAGGGATGAAGCAGCCTCGGCGCCGCCGCCGTTACCTCTCCGCCACGCCTCACGGCTCCTGGCGGGCGGCCGTCCCCCGCGGTCACCTCGGCGCCGCCGCCGCCATTACCTCTCCGCGACGCCTCACGGCTCCTGGCGGGCGGCCGTCCCCCGCGGTCACCTCGGCGCCGCCGCCGCCATTACCTCTCCGCGACGCCTCACGGCTCCTGGCGGGCGGCCGTCCCCCGCGGTCACCTCGGCGCCGCCGCCGCCATTACCTCTCCGCCACGCCTCACGGCTCCTGGCGGGCGGCCGTCCCCCGCGGTCACCTCGGCGCCGCCGCCGCCATTACCTCTCCGCCACGCCTCACGGCTCCTAGCGGGCGGCCGTCCCCTGTGGTCACCTCGGCGCCGCCGCCGCCATTACCTCTCCGCGACGCCTCACGGCTCCTGGCGGGCAGCCGTCCCCCGCGGTCACCTCGGCGGCGCCGCCGCCATTACCTCTCCGTGACGCCTCACGGCTCCTGGCGGGCGGGCGGCCGTCCCCCGCGGTCACCTCGGCGCTGCCACCATCGCCCTTGAAGGTGACAGCAATGGCCGACGGGTTTCATAACCCGCGCCCGGGGTCCTGGCGGATGAGGGAGAGCGCCGAGGGCTCCATCTTGCCTCTTCCCCCCTCATCCGGCGGGAGCAGCCGCCGCCATCGCCTCCCTCGCGCCTCGCTGACAGGAGGCGCCACGCGCTGAGGAGGCGCCGCTGTTGCTAGGCAGACTCCGCGCTTCCCGCCGCTCTGATTGGCTGAGGAGTGCGGGAGAGGCGCGAAAGCGGCTGTTGGCCCCGCCCCCCTCCCGCCCGGCGCGTGCGCCGCCGCTGTTGCTAGGCAGACTTCGCGCTTCCCGCCGCTCTGATTGGCTGAGGAGTGCGGGAGAGGCGCGAAAGCGGCTGTTGGCCCCGCCCCCCCTCCCGCCCGGCGCGTGCCGCGGCCGTTGGCCCCGCCCCTCCCTCCCCGCCCGGTGCCCGCGCGGCCGCTGTTGCTAGGCAGACTCCGCGCTTCCCTCCACTCTGATTGGCTGAGGAAGGGGGGGGGAGGAAAGAGGCGCGAAAGCGGCCGTTGGCCCCGCCCCCCCGCGCTTGCGCGCGCGCGCGTGAGGCGACCGCCGCCGCCTCAGCGCTTTCCCGCCTTTTTCCGTGTGGGGAAGGGGAGCGGCGGCCATTTTGTAGCATGAGGGAAGGCCCCCCCCCCCCATCTCCCCATCCCCAAACCCAGAACCAGCTCCTTCCTTCCTCCACTCCCCCCACCCCGGCCATGTTCCTGCTGCCCCGCAGGAGGCGCCAGGGCTGCGGTGACGGAGCTGGGCTCCCGCCGCCCGGCATCGCTGCCTCCCTGCCGGGATGGAGCCCCGCCGCCCCGCGGGGTCCTGCTGCGTCCAGGTCGCTCACCTGCCGCCGCGAGGATGGGGCTAGAGCAGCCCGGTTGCCTGAAGGAAGCAGGTAAAGCGCGGCCCGGCCCCGGCTGAAAGGCGGTTCATCTGGCCGGGGCAGCACGTGGCGGCTCTGCCCGCCCTCCTGTCACGGCGCCAAGCCCAGCCGCGGGGCTCCCGGCCTCCCCCGTGACTCATGCCGCCGCTTGGCTTCACAACAAAGTCCCTGAAAAGCCGCAGCTGCCTCGGGAGGAAGCCGCCGCCGAGGAGGGAGGGAGGGAGAGACGGCGAGACGAGCTGGCCCCGGCCAAGCGAGCGGCGCCAGCTCCTCCCGCTCCCGCTTTTCCCCCCGCGGACTCGCGAGGGCCAGAGGGTGCCAAGCTCGGCTGCTGGAGCAGCTCGGTCCGTCTCCGCCAGGCCTGGGAGAAGGGGAGCCCCACGGAGGCCGGGCCCGGTGCCGTGGGGAGCGTCCCCGCGGAGGACCAGCAGCCCCCGCCCCTTCGCCGTGTCCCCGCTGCGCGAATAAACATTAACCCCCTTTTTCCTCCCGAAACAGGACTTTGCCTCCCCGCCACGGGGCACGACACCCGCTCTGTGCCGGAAGGCGGGGAGAGAGCAGGGCCGGAGGCGCCCCACGGGTGGCCAGCTTTGCTATCCGCCCGCCGCCCACCCCGTCGTCCCGGTTGCCGGCGGGATTTCCCATCGATAAACCCGTTCCGGGGAGTCGAGTGGAGCGAGACATGCTTTATTGGGGTGGGGACGCGCGCGCGGCGCGGCGGAAGAACAGCCGTTTCCCCCCAAAACGCCGTCACCCGCCTTCCCCGCCTCCTCCGGCAGCGCGGTGCCCCCAGGGTGGTTCCTCCGGGGCCCCTCCGGGAGCCTTCTGCCCCCGGAGCGGCCCCTTCCCTGGTCCCTCTGGGAGCCTCGCGCCCCCGGAGCGGCTCCTCCAGGGCCCTTGGAGGAGCCTGGCGGCCCGCAGCAGCCCCGGGGCGGCTCTTCCGGCGCCTCGCGCCCCCGGAGCGGCTCCTCCAGGGCCCTTGGAGGAGCCTGGCGGCCCGCAGCAGCCCCGGGGCGGCTCTTCCGGCGCCTCGCGCCCCCGGAGCGGCTCCTCCAGGGCCCTTGGAGGAGCCTGGCGGCCCGGAGCAGCCCCGGGGCGGCTCTTCCGGCGCCTCGCGCCCCCGGAGCGGCTCCTCCAGGGCCCTTGGAGGAGCCTGGCGGCCCGGAGCAGCCCCGGGGCGGCTCTTCCGGCACCTCGCGCCCCCGGAGCGGCTCCTCCAGGGCCCTTGGAGGAGCCTGGCGGCCCGCAGCAGCCCCGGGGCGGCTCGCTCGCGGCGGCGGCGGCTCAGGGCCGGCGCAGGAGGCGGCGGCGCAGCTCGCGGCGCAGCAGCTGCCGCTCCCGGCGGACGCCCTGCAGCACGCTCTGGTTCTCCTGCGCCCGCCGCACCAGGTAGGGCAGCACCTCCTCGGGCGCCCCGTACGGCACCGACTTGTACACGGCGTAGCCGGCCCGGCCTGCCGGGAGCGGCGGGTTTTGGGGAGGGGGAAAGGGCGGAAACGGTGCCGAGGGGAGGAGGAGCGGGGGGACGGGGAGGCGGGGGGCACCTACCCAGCGCCAGCGAGACGTGGTCGCACATGCCCAGCAGCTGCCCGAAGCAGACGCTGGGGCCCGGCCGGGGGGATGCCCAGCTCCTCCATCCTGCCCGGCCCGGGGAGCGGGGGCGGGAAACCGGGGCGGTTCGGGGGGCAAACGGGGCGGTTTGGGGGGAAACGGGGTTGTTTGGGGGCAAACGGGGCGGTTTGGGGGCAAACGGGGCGGTTTGGGGGAGGCAACGGGGCGATTGGGAAGGAGAAACGGGGGTGATTGGGGGAGGAAACGGTTATTGGGGGGAACTTGTTTGGAGAAGCTCTTTTTTTTTAGAAAAATGGGGTTGCTTGGGGGGAAACGGGGTGATTTGGGGGAAGAAACGGGGTTAATGGGGAAACGGGGATGGCTGCAGAGGGAAAGGGGATGCTTGGGGGCAAACAGGGTTATTTGGTGAGGGGAAACGGGACGATTTGAGGGGGAACAGGGCGGTTTGGGGGGAGAAAGGGGCGACTTGGGAGAAGGGGGCGATTCGGGGTGAAACAGCTTCTTTGAGGGAAAAACAAGAAAACGGGGTTGTTTATTTGGGGGAACGGGGTTGGTGGGAAGCAATGGAGTTTATTGGGGAAAGCGGGGGTTGTTTGGGGGCAAGCGGGGCTGTTTAAGGGGACATAGGGCTCCTTTGAGGGGAAAAGGGGTTAGTCCTGGGGGAAACGGGGGGAGCGGCAGGGCGGGGAGCGTTTGGGGCAGAAGGGGCGTATTTGGGGGGCAACAGGGTGACGGGAAGAGGGCGATGTGGGGAAAATGGGTTTGTTTGGGGGGAAACGACTGTATTCGGGCAGGGAACAGGCTTATCGGGGTGGGGAGCAGGCCGGTCGGGGGAACGGGTGTCACGGGGGGGGGAAACGGGGTTATTGGGCGGCCGGGGGTTATTTGTGGGGGCGACGGGGTTATTTGTGGAGAGAAAGAGGGGTATTGGGGGGAAAGGGGATTGTTTTGGGGGGGAACTGGGGTTGTTGGGGGGGAACTGGGGTTGTTGGGGGGGAAGGGGGTTATTTGTGGGGGGAAATGAGATTATTTGTGGGGGGAAATGGGGTTGTTTGGGGGGAAATGGAGTTATTGGGGGGGAAGGAGGTTATTGGGGGGGAAGGGGGGTTATTTGTGGGGGGGAAATGAGATTATTTGTGGGGGGGAAATGGGGTTGTTTGGGGGGAAATGGGGTTGTTTGGGGGAAATGGAGTTGTTGGGGGGGAAATGGAGTTATTTGCGGGGGGAAATGGGGTTGTTTGGGGGGAAATGGAGTTATTGGGGGGGAAAAAGAGGTTATTGGGGGGAAGGGGGGTTATTTGTGGGGGGGAAATGAGATTATTTGTGGGGGGAAACGGGGTTGTTGTGGCAACAGGGGTTGTTTGTGGGGGGAAATGGGATTGTTTGGGGGGAAATGGAGTTATTTGCGGGGGGAAACGGGGTTGTTCGGGGGGGAAATGGGGTTTTTTGGGGGAAATGGAGTTATTGGGGGGGGAAAGGGGGTTGTTGGGGGGAAGGGGGGTTATTTGTGGGGGGAAATGAGATTATTTGTGGGGGGGAAATGGGGTTGTTTGGGGGGAAATGGAGTTATTGGGGGGGAAGGAGGTTATTGGGGGGAAGGGGGTTATTTGTGGGGGGAAATGAGATTATTTGTGGGGGGGAAATGGGGTTGTTTGGGGGGAAATGGAGTTATTGGGGGGGAAGGAGGTTATTGGGGGGGAAGGGGGTTATTTGTGGGGGGGAAATGAGATTATTTGTGGGGGGGAAATGGGGTTGTTTGGGGGGAAATGGGGTTGTTTGGGGGAAATGGAGTTGTTGGGGGGGAAATGGAGTTATTTGCGGGGGGAAATGGGGTTGTTTGGGGGGAAATGGAGTTATTGGGGGGGAAAAAGAGGTTATTGGGGGGAAGGGGGGTTATTTGTGGGGGGGAAATGAGATTATTTGTGGGGGGAAACGGGGTTGTTGGGGGGAAACGGGGTGTTGTGGCAACGGGTTGTTTGTGGGGGGTAATGGGATTGTTTGGGGGGAAATGGGGTTGTTGGGGGGGAAATGGAGTTATTTGCGGGGGGAAACGGGGTTGTTTGGGGGGGAAACGGGGTTGTTTGGGGGAAATGGAGTTATTTGCGGGGGGAAACGGGGTTGTTCGGGGGGGAAACGGGGTTTTTTCGGGGAAATGGAGTTATTGGGGGGGAAGGGGGTTGTTGGGGGGAAGGGGGGTTATTTGTGGGGGGAAATGAGATTATTTGTGGGGGGAAATGGGGTTGTTCGGGGGGGAAACGGGGTTGTTGGGGGGGCCGGGGGCTATAGGGGGGTTATTTGCGGGCAGCAACGGGGACGATGGGAGGCGAAGCGGGTTTTGGGGGCGAAGCGGGTTTTCGGCAGGGGGGGGGCCGCACCTGCGGGCGGCGTGCAGCACCGACTCCTCGTTGTGGCTGGCCACCATGAGGCCGAAGCGGGGGCCGCGCCGCGCCGCCAGCTCCAGCCCCAGGTCCAGGCAGCGGCGGTAGCTGCGGGAGAGGCGGCCGGGCCGGGGTGGGGGCCCAGGCGTCCGGCCGGGCCCTCCCCCCCCCCCGCCCCCCCGCCCGCCGCTACCTGCTGTCGGTGCGCTGGCGCGTGGGCTGCAGCGGGTCGGGGGCGCCCCGCTCGCGCGCCCGCCGCCGCTCCTGCTCCAGGTAGGCGCCGCGCACCAGCTTGACGCCGAAGCAGAGCCCCCGGCCCGCCGCCGCCTCCGCGTCGGCCGCCATCCGCGCCGGCCCGTCCTGCGGGCCGCCGGGGTTGGGGCCGTGAGCGGCGCCCCCCTCCCGCCGCCTCCTCCCCGAGGTTCGGGGCAGAGGGGGCACCCCGCCCCCTACCTGCAGGTAGGCCTGGTAGGTGTTCCAGACCCACGGCTCGGCCCCGTTGTGGCGCGCCGCCAGCGCCAGCGCCGCCAGGCTCAGCGCCGGGTTCAGGTGGGCCAGCTCGGCGTCCAGCAGCACCCGCACGCCCCCGTCCGCCGCCCGCTGCCGGGGTGGGACGGAGCGCGGTGAGACCCCCACACACGCCCCACCGCGCCTGCGGCCCTCTTCGGGGCGGAGGCGGCGAGCCCCTCACCTGGGCGACGGCGTCGAGGCGGCGCAGGGCGGCCCCCAGGTGCCGGTTCTCGGCCGGGCTCAGGCAGGCGAAGGTCGGCTCCTGCGGCGGTTCGGGGAGGGGGGGGGGGGTGACACGGGGGACACCCCCGGTGGCCGGGGGGGAGGGGATGGGGGAGACCCCTGCCCAATGGGGGGGGATGGGGACACCCCCATGGGGATGGGGATGCCCCGGGGGGGACAGGGGACGCCATGGGGGGGTGACATGGGGACAGGGGACACCCCCATGGGGATGGGGCTGACACGGGGGGGACAGGGGATGCCATGGGGGGGTGACACGGGGACAGGGGACACCCCCAGGGGGATGGGGCTGACACGGGGGGGACAGGGGACGCCATGGGGGGGTGACACGGGGACAGGGGACACCCCCAGGGGGATGGGGCTGACACGGGGGGGACAGGGGACACCATGGGGGGGTGACAGGGGGACAGGGGATGCCATGGGGGGTGACATGGGGACAGGGGACACCATGGGGGGTGACATGGGGACAGGGGACACCCCCATGGGGATGGGGCTGACACGGGGGGGACAGGGGACGCCATGGGGGGGTGACAGGGGGACGGGATGCCATGGGGGGTGACATGGGGACAGGGGACACCCCCATGGGGATGGGGCTGACACGGGGGGGACAGGGGATGCCATGGGGGGGTGACACGGGGACAGGGGACACCCCCAGGGGGATGGGGCTGACACGGGGGGGACAGGGGACGCCATGGGGGGGTGACACGGGGACAGGGGACACCCCCAGGGGGATGGGGCTGACACGGGGGGGACAGGGGACACCATGGGGGGGTGACAGGGGGACAGGGGATGCCATGGGGGGTGACATGGGGACAGGGGACACCATGGGGGGTGACATGGGGACAGGGGACACCCCCATGGGGATGGGGCTGACACGGGGGGGACAGGGGATGCCATAGGGGGGTGACATGGGGGCAGGGGACGCCACGGGGGGGTGACATGGCGACAGGGGACACCCCCATGGGGATGGACAGGGATGACACGGGGGGGACAGGGGACGCCATGGGGGGGTGACATGGGGACGGGATGCCATGGGGGGTGACATGGGGACAGGGGACACCATGGGGGGGTGACATGGGGACAGGGGACACCCCCATGGGGATGGACAGGAATGACACGGGGGGGACAGGGGACGCCATGGGGGGGTGACGGGGACAGGGGACACCATGGGGGGTGACATGGGGACAGGGGACACCATGGGGGGTGACATGGGGACAGGGGACACCCCCATGGGGATGGACAGGAATGACACGGGGGGACAGGGGACGCCATGGGGGGGTGACAGGGGGACAGGGGACGCCATGGGGGGTGACATGGGGACAGGGGACACCATGGGGGGTGACATGGGGACAGGGGACACCCCCCCATGGGGATGGACAGGGATGACACGGGGGGGGACAAGGGACACCCCGTTGGGGTGACACAGAGGACAGAGGACACCCCTATGGGGGGGACGGGGATGACAGGGGACACCCCCACGGGCCGGGAGGGGGGGGTGACACAGGGGACGCCCCCCCCCAACTCACCTCCCCGGCCATGACGGCCGCCAGCCGCTCGGGGCTCAGGGGGGTCCCCGGCTCGGCCAGCCGCTGCGACACCGTCTCCTGCGGCAGCGCGGGGGGGGGACACACACACACACACACGTGTCGGTGGGTGGGGGGGGTCCCGCCGCCCGCCTGCGTCCCCCCCCGTCCCCCCCGACGTCCCCTCCGTCACTCACGCAGAGCCGGGCGCTCATCAGGGCCGTCACCTTGAGCTGCATCATGGCGCGGGGACCGGTGGCGGCCGCCAGCTCGGCGCAGCCCAGCGCCGCTGCCAGGTTGGTCTCGTAGCGCCTCTCCCTGCGGGCGGGCGGTTTGGGGACGGGGCGTGGGCGCCGTGGGGACCCCCCCCCCGCCCCCCACCCCCGCCACCTACCCGTCCTCGTCCTCCCGCTGCCGCCCGGCGGCGTCCTCCAGCGGCAGCGCCAGCATGGGCCGCAGGCCCAGGGCCCGCAGGCGGCCCGCCGCCGCCGCCAGCTCCCCGGGGCTGCCGCCGCCCACGAACTGCCCGTAGAGCGAGGCGCGCAGCAGCCCGCCCCACAGCCGGGCCCCCAGCGCCCGCCGGCCCACCGCCAGCACCTGCGCGCGGCCCCCCGACTCAGCCGGCCGCCCGGCGGTACGCGGCTGGGCCGGGGGGGGGGGAGGACGGCGGGGTGGGGGGCGCTCACCGTGCCGGCGTGCCGCACCAGCCCCGGCGCGGCGCACAGACGCAGCACCAGCAGCGCCCGCGCCAGCTCCCGCCCGCTCTTCAGCCGGAACGCCGCCCCGTCTTCGAAGTCCGAGGGGGCGAGGTGCGCCGGAGGGGGACAGCCGCCGGCCCCCCGGCCCGCCGCCCGCCGCGCCCAGCGCGCCCCGCCGCCAGCCAGCATCGCCCCCGTCGCCGCCGCTCGGACGAAGGTCGCCGCCGGGCGCAGGTGCCGCGCGGTGAAATCGGTCCCCCCCCCCTCCCCCCGCGGCACTCATTAACTCGGGGGCCCGAATCCGCCCCCGAATCGGCCCCCGCGGCGCCGGTTCGCTCCAGTCCCGAATCGGCCCCCGCGGCACTGATTAACCCGGGGTCCCGAATCGGCCCCCGAATCGGCCCCCGCGGCGCTGATTAACCCGGGGTCCCGAATCGGCCCCCTTCGGCCCCGAATCGGCCCCCGAATCCGCCCCCGCGGCACTGATTAACCCGGGGTCCCGAATCGGCCCCCTTCAGCCCCGAATCGGCCCCCGAATCGGCCCCCGCGGCACTGATTAACCCGGGGTCCCGAATCGGCCCCCGAATCGGCCCCCGCGGCACTCATTAACCTGGGGTCCCGAATCGGCCCCCGAATCGGCCCCCGCGGCGCTGATTAACCCGGGGTCCCGAATCGGCCCCCTTCAGCCCCGAATCGGCCCCCGAATCGGCCCCCGCGGCACTGATTAACCCGGGGTCCCGAATCGGCCCCCTTCAGCCCTGAATCGGCCCCCGAATCGGCCCCCGCGGCACTGATTAACCCGGGGTCCCGAATCGGCCCCCTTCGGCCCCGAATCGGCCCCCGTGGCGCTCATTAACCCGGGGTCCCAAATCCGCCCCCTTCGGCCCCGAATCAGCCCCCGAATCGGCCCCCGTGGCGCTCATTAACTCGGGGTCCTGAATCCGCCCCCTTCGGCCTCGAATCGGCCCCCGAATCGGCCCCCGCGGCACTCATTAACCCGGGGTCCCGAATCGGCCCCCGAATCGGCCCCCGTGGCGCTCATTAACCCAGGGTCCCGAATCCGCCCCCTTTGGCCCCGAATCGGCCCCCGAATCGGCCCCCGTGGCGCTCATTAACCCAGGGTCCCGAATCCGCCCCCTTTGGCCCCGAATCGGCCCCCGAATCGGCCCCCGTGGCGCTCATTAACCCAGGGTCCCGAATCCGCCCCCTTTGGCCCCGAATCGGCCCCCGAATCGGCCCCCGTGGCGCTCATTAACTCGGGGTCCCGAATCCGCCCCCTTCGGCCTCGAATCGGCCCCCGAATCGGCCCCCGTGGCGCTCATTAACCCGGGGTCCCGAATCCGCCCCCTTCGGCCCCGAATCGGCCCCCGAATCGGCCCCCGCGGCGCTGATTACCCCGGGGTCCCGAATCCGCCCCCTTCGGCCCCAAATCGGCCCCCGAATCGGCCCCCGCGACGCTGATTACCCCGGGGTCCCAAATCCGCCCCCTTCGGCCTCGAATCGGCCCCCGAATCGGCCCCCGCGATGCTGATTACCCCGGGGTCCCGAATCCGCCCCCTTCGGCCCCGAATCGGCCCCCGCGGTGCTGATTTGCTCCGGTGCCGAATCCGCCCCCTTTGGCCCCAAACCTGCCCCTGCTGCACTGATTCATTCGGGACCCAAAACCGCCACTTTCAGCCCCAAACCCGCCCCTGGGACTCTGATTCACTGGGGCCCCAAGTCCGGGCCACTGACACTGATTCATTCGGGACCCAAAACCGCCCCTTTCGGCCCCAAAACGGGCCCTGCTGCACTGATTAACCTGGGGTCCCGATCCCGCCCCCTCCAGCCCCGATCCCGCCCCCTCCGGCCCCGATCCCGCCCCCTTCAGCCTCGATCCCGCCCCCTCCAGCCTCGATCCCGCCCCCTCCGGCCCCAAACCCGCCCCCTCCGGCCCCGATCCCGCCCCCTCCGGCCCCGAACCCGCCCCCTCCAGCCCCAAACCCGCCCCCTCCCGGCCCCGATCCCGCCCCCTCCGGCCCCGAACCCGCCCCCTTCGGCCCCGATCCCGCCCCCTTCGGCCCCGAACCCGCCCCCTCCCGGCCCCGATCCCGCCCCCTCCGGCCCCAAACCCGCCCCCTTCAGCCTCGATCCCGCCCCCTTCGGCCCCGAACCCGCCCCCTCCCGGCCCCGATCCCGCCCCCTCCGGCCCCGATCCCGCCCCCTCCCGGCCCCGATCCCGCCCCCTCCCGGCCCCGATCCCGCCCCCTTCAGCCTCGATCCCGGCCCCCTTCGGCCCCAAACCCGCCCCCTCCCGGCCCCGATCCCGCCCCCTCCGGCCCCGATCCCGCCCCCTCCCGGCCCCGATCCCGCCCCCTCCAGCCTCGATCCCGCCCCCTCCAGCCCCGATCCCGCCCCCTCCAGCCCCGATCCCGCCCCCTTCAGCCTCGATCCCGCCCCCTCCGGCCCCGAACCCGCCCCCTCCGGCCTCGATCCCGCCCCCTCCCGGCCCCGATCCCGCCCCCTCCAGCCTCGATCCCGCCCCCTCCAGCCCCGATCCCGCCCCCTCCAGCCCCGATCCCGCCCCCTCCGGCCTCGATCCCGCCCCCTCCGGCCCCGAACCCGCCCCCTCCGGCCTCGATCCCGCCCCCTCCCGGCCCCGATCCCGCCCCCCTCCGGCCCCGAACCCGCCCCCCTCCGGCCCCAAACCCGCCCCCCACATCCCCGAACCCGCCCCCCTCCGGCCCCGATCCCGCCCCCTCTGGCCCCAAACCCGCCCCCTCCCGGTCCTGATCCCGCCCCCCACGTCCCCGAACCCGCCCCCTCCCGGCCCCAAACCCGCCCCCTCTGGCCCCGAACCCGCCCCCTCCCGGACCCAAACCCGCCCCCTCCGGCCCCGAACCCGCCCCCTCCGGCCCCGAACCCGCCCCCTCCGGCCCCGAACCCGCCCCCTCCGGCCCCAAACCCGCCCCCTCCCGGACCCAAACCCGCCCCCTCCGGCCCCAAACCCGCCCCCTCCGGCCCCGAACCCGCCCCCTCCGGCCCCGAACCCGCCCCCTCCCGGCCCCAAACCCGCCCCCTCCCGGACCCAAACCCGCCCCCTCCGGCCCCAAACCCGCCCCCTCTGGCCCCGAACCCGCCCCCTCCCGGACCCAAACCCGCCCCCTCCGGCCCCAAACCCGCCCCCTCCGGCCCCGAACCCGCCCCCTCCGGCCCCGAACCCGCCCCCCACGTCCCCGATCCCGCCCCCTCCGGCCCCGAACCCGCCCCCTCCGGCCCCAAACCCGCCCCCTCCGGCCCCGAACCCGCCCCCTCCGGCCCCAAACCCGCCCCCTCCCGGCCCCGAACCCGCCCCCTCCGGCCCCGATCCCGCCCCCTCCCGGCCCCAAACCCGCCCCCTCCGGCCCCGATCCCGCCCCCTCCGGCCCCAAACCCGCCCCCTCCGGCCCCGATCCCGCCCCCTCCCGGCCCCAAACCCGCCCCCTCCCGGACCCAAACCCGCCCCCTCCGGCCCCGATCCCGCCCCCTCTGGCCCCAAACCCGCCCCCTCCGGCCCCGATCCCGCCCCCCACGTCCCCGAACCCGCCCCCTCCGGCCCCGAACCCGCCCCCTCCGGCCCCGAACCCGCCCCCTCCCGGACCCAAACCCGCCCCCTCCCGGCCCCAAACCCGCCCCCCACGGCGCCCCACAGAGCAGAGCGGAGCCGAGCCGAGCCGAGCGGAGCCGAGCCGAGCCGGGCGCCTCTTTTATTGAGCGCCTCAGTAGTTGGAGGAGCCGCGCTCCTGCTGCCGGTAGCCGCCGCGCCGCAGGTAGCCGCCGTCGCCCTTGCGGTAGCCGTCCTTCTGGTCTGCGGGGCCCGAGAGGCAGGTGAGGAGGCGGGGGGGGGGGCAGGCCGTGGGGCAGGCCGTGGGGCAGGGGTGGGGGAAGGCCTCACCGCGGAAGTAGCCGCCGTAGGAGCCCTGCTTGTGGTCGAAGACGCGCTCGTTGTTCTCCACCAGGTTGCCCAGCTTCTCGGCCAGCTGCAGCGCCAGGTTCTGCTGGGCCGTGGGCTCCGTGCGGTGCATCATCACCGTCTGCGTGGGCTGGTCCAGCGAGGCCTGCCCGGGGCCGGGGCGGGGGTCAGGGCTGCCCCACGGCGCGCCCCACGGCGCCTGCCCCCCCCCCCCACCTCCCGGCCCCGCGCACCATCAGCTCCTCGTTGATGATCATCTTGCTGATGATGCTGTGCACCGTGGGCAGGTCCAGCTGGAACATGTCCGCCAGGATCTCCATGCTGGCGGTGAGTCGGGGGGGGAGGGAGGGGTCAGCCCTGGCCACGCCCCCCAGCCACACCCCTCCCAGGCTCCGCCCCATCCCTAGCTCCACCCCCTGGCTCTGCCCCCATACGTGGTACTGCTCTCTCCAAGGTTCTACCTCCCAAGCTCCACCCCCATGTAGCTCCACCCCCTCCCAGACCCCACCCTCACACATGGCCCCACCCCTTCCCAAGCTCCACCCCTTCCAGATCCCGCCCTCATACATGGCCCCACCCCTCCCAGACCCCCCCATACATGGCTCCACCCCCTCCCAGGTTCCATCCTCATGTGTGGCCCCACCCCTTCCCAAGCTCCACCCCTCCCAGACCCCCGCTACATGGCCCCACCCCTTCCCAAGCTCCACCCCCTGCCCAGTTCCACCCTCATACATGGCCCCACCCCTTCCCAAGCTCCACCCCCTCCCCAGTTCCACCCTCATACATGGCCCCGCCCCTTCCCAAGCTCCACCCCCTCCCCAGTTCCACCCTCATACATGGCCCCACCCCTTCCCAAGCTCCACCCCCTCCCCAGTTCCACCCTCATACATGGCCCCACCCCTTCCCAACCTCCACCCCCTCCCAGGCTCCACCCCATATATGGTTCTGCTCCCTCCTTGGCTCCACCCCATGTGGCTCCACCCCCACACAGCTCCACCCCCTCCCAGACACCACCCTCATACATGACCCCTCCCCTTCCCAAGCTCCAGCCCCCCAGGCTCCACCCCCACATGTGGCTCCCCCCTCCCAGGCTCCACCCCCAGACATGGCCCCACCCCTTCCAAAGCTCCAGCCCCTCCCTGGCTCCCTCCCCAGCCTGGCTCCACCCACTCACTGGCCCTGCTGCCATGTGTGGCTCCACCCCCCATGGCCCAACCCCAACTGGCTCCACCCACTCCCTGGCCCCTTACATGGTTCTGCCTCCTCCCAGGCTCCACCCCTACATGTGGCCCCTGCCCCTCCCTGTCTCCACCCTCTCCCAGGCCCCGCCCCCTCCCCTGTGACTCCACCCCACCTGCCTCCAGCCCCCTTCCCCAGCTCCACCCCCAGCCTCCTCAGCTCCCCCCTCCCTGTGGCCCCGCCTCCAGCCTCCCCAGCCCCGCCCCTTTCCCATGGCCCCGCCCCCAGCCCCGCCCAACATCACCTAATGGAGTCGTAGACGCTGCTGTAGGTGAACAGGTAAGTGCGGAGCGACTCCTCCTGGATCTTCCTATGGGGGGGGGGACCACCACAAAATGAGGGGTGCCAGAGGAGTGGCAGCAAGCCCCACCCCCTGCCCTCCAAGCCCCGCCCTCTCCCTCCAAGCCCCGCCCTTCCCCAGACAGACCTGACCAGCATGGTGCGCACTTTGTCGGCCTCGGGGAAGAGGTCCCACACCTTGCCGTTCATTTTCTCGTTGACCACGAAGCGGTGGCACGTGCGCCAGTCGCCCATCTTCATGGCCTTGGAGGCGGCCACCACGTGCTCCCGCATGGACTCGGGGGGCCCTGCGAGGGACGGCGACGGGGTGAGCGGGGTTGGGGTGGGGGGGGGTGTACGGCAGCAGGGGGGGCGGGGGGGCCGCCGGCGACCCACCCAGCAGGGGCTGGCGCTCGCCCACGCGCAGCTGGTGGTGGAACTGCTTGCTGATCATGCGGCGGCGGGCGTCGAACTCGTGGGCCGCCATGTAGGGGATCTCCAGCAGCATGGCCGACACCAGGTAGACGCACTCGAGCAGCTCCAGGTTGATGTGCATGTGGAAGGGCACCTGGCGGCGCTTCTCGATCTTCTCCTGCTCGGCGTTGCGCTCCTGCAGGCTGCGCATCAGCAGCCCCTGGCCCAGCAGCTCCTTGGCCCGCCCGCTCGACTGGATGTCCAGCAGCGCGTTGTGCGCGTCCTTGATCATGCCCTCGCGGAAGGCGCAGATGCCCAGCTGCACCATCGTCCGGTTGTACAGGATCTGCCGGGCGGCGCGGGGTGAGAGGGGCCGGGGCGCGCGGGGGTGGGGAGGCTTGGGGGGAGGTCAAGGAGGGACACGAGGGGTCCACAAGGACCTGGGGGAGGGACAAGGAGGGACCCAGAGGACCACAAGAACCTGCGAGGTGACAGCAAGGAACATGAAGGATCCACGAGGATTGGTGGGGGGAACAAAGAGGAACAGGAAGGACCCACAAGGACCTGGGGAAGGACAAGGAGGAACCCAGAGAACCACAGGGACCTGAGAGGTGACAGGGAGGACCACGAAGGACCCACAAGGACCTGGGGAAGGACAAGGAGGAACCCAGACAACCCACAAGGACCTGAGAGGTGACAGGGAGGACCACGAAGGACCCACAAGGACCTGGGGAAGGACAAGGAGGAACCTAGAGAACCCACAAGGACCTGAGAGGTGACAGGGAGGGACACGAAGGACCCACAAGGACCTGGGGAAGGACAAGGAGGAACCTAGACAACCCACAAGGACCTGAGAGGTGACAGGGAGGACCACGAAGGACCCACAAGGACCTGGGGAAGGACAAGGAGGAACCCAGAGAACCACAGGGACCTGAGAGGTGACAGGGAGGACCACGAAGGACCCACAAGGACCTGGGGAAGGACAAGGAGGAACCTAGACAACCCACAAGGACCTGAGAGGTGACAGGGAGGACCACGAAGGACCCACAAGGACCTGGGGAAGGACAAGGAGGAACCCAGACAACCCACAAGGACCTGAGAGGTGACAGGGAGGGACATGAAGGACCCACAAGGACCTGGGGAAGGACAAGGAGGAACCTAGACAACCCACAGGGACCTGAGAGGTGACAGGGAGGACCACGAAGGACCCACAAGGACCTGGGGAAGGACAAGGAGGAACCCAGACAACCCACAAGGACCTGAGAGGTGACAGGGAGGACCACGAAGGACCCACAAGGACCTGGGGAAGGACAAGGAGGAACCCAGACAACCCACAAGGACCTGAGAGGTGACAGGGAGGACCACAAAGGACCCACAAGGACCTGGGGAAGGACAAGGAGGAACCTAGACAACCCACAAGGACCTGAGAGGTGACAGGGAGGACCACGAAGGACCCACAAGGACCTGGGGAAGGACAAGGAGGAACCCAGACAACCCACAAGGACCTGAGAGGTGACAGGGAGGACCACGAAGGACCCACAAGGACCTGGGGAAGGACAAGGAGGAACCCAGACAACCCACAAGGACCTGAGAGGTGACAGGGAGGACCACGAAGGACCCACAAGGACCTGGGGAAGGACAAGGAGGAACCCAGACAACCCACAAGGACCTGAGAGGTGACAGGGAGGACCACGAAGGACCCACAAGGACCTGGGGAAGGACAAGGAGGAACCTAGAGAACCCACAAGGACCTGAGAGGTGACAGGGAGGGACACGAAGGACCCACAAGGACCTGGGGAAGGACAAGGAGGAACCCAGACAACCCACAAGGACCTGAGAGGTGACAGGGAGGGACATGAAGGACCCACAAGGACCTGGGGAAGGACAAGGAGGAACCTAGACAACCCACAGGGACCTGAGAGGTGACAGGGAGGACCACGAAGGACCCACAAGGACCTGGGGAAGGACAAGGAGGAACCCAGACAACCCACAAGGACCTGAGAGGTGACAGGGAGGACCACAAAGGACCCACAAGGACCTGGGGAAGGACAAGGAGGAACCTAGACAACCCACAAGGACCTGAGAGGTGACAGGGAGGACCACGAAGGACCCGCAAGGACCTGGGGAAGGACAAGGAGGAACCCAGAGAACCACAGGGACCTGAGAGGTGACAGGGAGGACCACAAAGGACCCACAAGGACCTGGGGAAGGACAAGGAGGAACCTAGACAACCCACAAGGACCTGAGAGGTGACAGGGAGGACCACGAAGGACCCGCAAGGACCTGGGGAAGGACAAGGAGGAACCCAGAGAACCACAGGGACCTGAGAGGTGACAGGGAGGACCACAAAGGACCCACAAGGACCTGGGGAAGGACAAGGAGGAACCTAGACAACCCACAAGGACCTGAGAGGTGACAGGGAGGACCACGAAGGACCCGCAAGGACCTGGGGAAGGACAAGGAGGAACCCAGAGAACCACAGGGACCTGAGAGGTGACAGGGAGGACCACAAAGGACCCACAAGGACCTGGGGAAGGACAAGGAGGAACCTAGACAACCCACAAGGACCTGAGAGGTGACAGGGAGGACCACGAAGGACCCGCAAGGACCTGGGGAAGGACAAGGAGGAACCCAGAGAACCACAGGGACCTGAGAGGTGACAAGGAGGACCACGAAGGACCCACAAGGACCTGGGGAAGGACAAGGAGGAACCCAGACAACCCACAGGGACCTGAGAGGTGACAGGGAGGACCACGAAGGACCCACAAGGACCTGGGGAAGGACAAGGAGGAACCTAGACAACCCACAGGGACCTGAGAGGTGACAGGGAGGAGCACGAAGGACCCGCAAGGACCCGAGAGACGACAAGGAGCGACACGGGAGAGAGCCGCAAGGAGCCGGCGCGGGCAGGCGACGAAGGGGGGGGGGGGACGCGGGGACACCTGCACGGGCGGGTCGGCGTGGTGGATGTTGTCCTGCAGGTGGGACATGAGCATGAGGTCGCGGGCCTGGTACCAGCGGCTGTGCAGGGCGTGGTGGTAGATGTGGCAGAGGATGGCGCAGGTGCGGATGCGGTCCGTGCGGTCCTTGGCGTAGATGTACTTGCAGAGGCGCTCCATGAGGGCCGCCGAGTCCTCGCCCTCGTTCTCCGCCTGATCCGCTTCCGACTGTGCGCCCGCGACACCCGCGGGGGGGAAGAGGAGGAGGTCAACACCCGGCCGGGGCGTCCCCGCCCCGCCGCCCGCGTCCCCGCCCACCTTGGAGTCGCCGGCGGGGCCGCGCTGCCGCTGGTGCGCCTTGTAGTCGAACTTGTAGTAGGTGTGGAGGACGCGGCGGAGGAAGACGCGGCACAGCTCCTCCGTGGTGCCCTTCTCCTGCAGGTAGCGCTGGAGCCGGGCGATGATGCCGCACACCCGGCCCTCGTCCTTCAGGTGGTCCACGTACTCTGCCGGCAAACGGGCGTCGCGCCGCCGCTTCGGTTGCGCGCGCCCCCGCCCGGCCGGCCGCCCGGCCGCCCGCTCACCTTGCGAGTGCGGGTCCGTGTTCTGCATGATCTTGGTGAACTCCTCGTCCATGCGCTCCACCAGCGTGAGGATGCAGCCGCGCACGCGGTAGGGCTGTACGGGCGACACGCGTGCGGGGTGAGCGGCGCCGTGGGGCAGGACGGTCCCCAACTCACCCCACCCCGAGCGGGCACCTGCTCCGGGTTGGACAGGTTCTCCGACTCCTCCACGATGTTCTCGCCGATGAAGATGTCCGGGTTGGCGAAGAGGATGTCCAGCAGCTCCTCGATGCAGTCCAAGCACTTCTGCCACATCTCGGGCTGGCGGCGGGACGCGCCGTCAGGCCCCCCGCCCCACGCCTGCCCCACGGCCGCGGCCCCCCCCCGCCCCACACCTTCATGTAGGTGGCCAGGTTGGGGTTGTAGTCGTAGAGCGACGCGATGATGTTGAACTTGATCTTCACCTCCAGCGCCACGCCCAGGTTGTTCTCGTTGGCGATGCTCACCAGCAGCTGCAGCAGCTCGATCTGCGCCGCCCTGCGGCCCCCCGCCCCGCCCCGGGGCGTCAGCGCCGCCGCCCCACAGCTCCCAGCCCCACAGCTCCCAGCCCCACGGCCTCACCGGTCCGTGCCCTTCTTGCCCCGAGCCTGCAGGATCTCGTTGAGCTTCTTCACCACCACGGCGTGGTTGATCTCCGTGCCTTTGGCGAACATCTTAGGCTTCTCCTGCCGCACCGCCGGGCAGGGGGGATTAGCGGGGCGGGGGCGGCTCGGCCCCACGGCGGCCCCACGGCGCGGCCCCCCCCCCGCCCCATAGCGCCTCACCTTGACCAGCGGCACGCCGCCCTTGACCTTCTCCCACTCGCCGCCCTCGTTGTCCTCGTCCTCGTCCTCGTACTTGCGCGCCTTGCGGTCGTGCTTCTTCTTGGCCTTCTCCTCCCGCTTCTTCTCGCCGCTTCTCTTGTCCTCGTCCCTGCGGGTGACGGCGCGGGGGGTGAGGGCCCAGGCGGCCGGGCGGGCGAGGGGCCCAGGCGTCCGGCGGGAGCGACTCGCTCACTTCTTGAGGAACTTGGACGCCAGCAACGTGTATTTGCCTTCGTCCTCGTCCGACTCCGAGTCGGTGTCCGAGTCGGAGGAGCCCCAGTCCTCGTCGTCGTCCGACTCCTCTTCCTCGTCTTCGTCCGCCTGCCGAAGCGGCGGGGGTCAGGGTGCCCCAGAGCATGCTGGGAACCCCACCCCCCACCCCAAAAGGGCGCCGACTCACGTCCATCTTCTTGAAGAAGCGGCTGCGCCCGTCGCCGCCCGACTCCTTCTTCTTGAGGAAGACGGCGGCGCTGACGCCTTCGTCGTCCTCGTCCTCCGACGACGAGGTGGAGCCTGGCGGGGCGGCAGAGCGGGCGTCATGGCGGCCCCCCGCCCCACGCCCCCCCCCCCCCCGCCCCACACTCACCCTCCGAGTCCCGGCTCCTCTTCTCCTCGTCCTCGTCCGCCGACTGTTCCGGGTTCTGCGGGCGGGGGGGGGGGGGCACGACGCGGTCACGGGGCCGGGCGGACGCCGAGGGCCCGCCCCACGGCGCCCGCCCCACGGCGCCGGCCCCACGGCGCCCGCCCCACCTGCTTGTAGCTGGCGATGTGGCTCTCGTAGTCGCGGTTGTACTTGCGGATCTTCTGGCGCAGGGTGCTCAGCGCCTTGGCGTTGTTCTTGTTCATCTTCTTCTTGCCCTCCTTGTCCTCCCAGAGCTGTGGGGCGAGGCGGCGCCGTGGGGCAGAGCCGCCGGCGCCGCCCCCACTCCCCCCCACCCCCCCCGCCCCGCCGCCCCACCTCGTTGAGGTAGTCCTCGAGGTCGGCCAGGATGCGCACGTAGAAGCGGGGGACGCCCTCCTTGTCCACGATGCTCTTGGCCTTGCCGTAGGCCTTGCCCAGCAGCTCAAACTCCTCCAGGCACTTGGTGACGTCGCGGATCTTCATGGCGTTGCGGATGGTCTTGATGAGGTTGGTGAGCTCCTCGAAGCTGCGGGGGAGGGGGGCGGGCTCAGCCCCACGGCGCGGCCCCACGGCGCGGCCCCCCGGCGCGGCCCCCCGGCGCGGCGCTCACCGCTTGTCCTTGGCGCTGCGCACCACCCGCTTGGTGTCCTCCTCGTCGTCGCTGAGCAGCAGCGGCCTGCGGGGCGACGGGCGGGCTGGGCGGGCTGGGCCCCACGGCGCCCGCCCGCCCCACGGCGCCCGTCTGCCCCACGGCGCCCGCCCCGCCCCACGGCGCCCGCCCCGCCCCACGGCGCCCGCCTGCCCCACGGCGCCCGCCCGCCCCCGCTCACTTGCTGTAGTTGCCGCCGGCCGGTTTGGCCACCAGCTCGTCGCCCGAGACCGACGACTCCGACTCGCTGTCCGAGCCCGTGGTGAAGAAGCGCGACATGGCGGCGGCTTGGGGGGGGGGGGAGCGGCGGGGGGGGTCAGCCGGGCTGGCCCCACACCGCCTGCCCCACACCAGCCCCACACCGCCTGCCCCACACCAGCCCCACACCGCCTGCCTCACACCAGCCCCACACCGCCTGCCCCACAGCACCTGCCCCACACCGCCTGCCCCACACCAGCCCCACACCGCCTGCCTCACACCACCTGCCCCACACCAGCCCCACACCGCCTGCCCCACGGCGCCTGCCTCACACCAGCCCCACACCGCCTGCCCCACACTGCCTGCCTCACACCAGCCCCACAGCCTGCCCCACACCACCTGCCCCACGGCACCTGCCCCACACCGCCTGCCTCACACCAGCCCCACACCGCCTGCCCCACACCGCCTGCCTCACACCAGCCCCACACCGCCTGCCCCACACCAGCCCCACAGCCTGCCCCACACCGCCTGCCCCACGGCGCCTGCCTCACACCAGCCCCACACCGCCTGCCCCACACCGCCTGCCCCACAGCCTGCCTCACACCGCCTGCCCCACACCGCCTGCCTCACACCAGCCCCACACCGCCTGCCCCACACCGCCTGCCCCACACCAGTCCCACACTGCCTGCCCCACACCGCCTGCCCCACACCGCCTGCCACACAGCCTGCCCCACACCGCCTGCCACACAGCCCCTGCCCCACACCGCCTGCCTCACACCAGCCCCACAGCCTGCCCCACACCGCCTGCCGCACAGCCCCTGCCCCACACCGCCTGCCCCACACCAGCCCCACAGCCTGCCCCACGGCGCCTGCCTCACACCAGCCCCACACCGCCTGCCCCACACCGCCTGCCTCACACCAGCCCCACACCGCCTGCCTCACACCGCCTGCCCCACACCAGCCCCACACCGCCTGCCCCACGGCGCCTGCCTCACACCAGCCCCACACCGCCTGCCCCACACCGCCTGCCCCACACCAGCCCCACAGCCCACCCCACACCGCCTGCCCCACACTGGCCCCACGGCCTGCCCCACACCACCTGCCCCACACTGGCCCACCCCACATGGCCTGCCCCACACCAGCCCCACACAGCCTGCCCCATACCCTGCCCCACACTGCCCTGTCCCACACATTGTGCCGCACACCAATCCCACGGCCTGCCCCACATCCTCTGCCCCACACTGCCCCCCACAGTCCGTCCCACACCAGCCCCACACTGCCTGCCCCATACCAATCCCGTGGCCTACGCCACCCCGGCTCTACGAGGCCCTGCCCCACGCCAGCCTGCCCCGTAGCCTCCACCAAGGCCTGCCCCACGGCAGCCCCACAGCCCACCCCACACCACCTTCACACAGCCTGCCCCACGCATTCCTGCCTAGCCCCACACAGTCCTGCCTAGCCCCACAACCCACCCCCCACTGCTCAGCCCACCCCACGGCCCTGCCCCACCCCACAACGTCCAGCTCACCCCACAGCCCTGCCCCACCCCACGCATCCCGCCCCATGGGACCTGGCCCACCTCCCACACCCAGCCTGCCCCCCGGCCCAGCCTGCCCCACGGCCTGCCCCCCAGCCCAGCTTGCCCCACACACAGTGTTTCCTACAGCCCCAGCCCCAGCCCCACACATCCGTCTTTCTTAACCGTGATTAGCTGGCACAGATGCCGCTGCCTGCCCCATAGATGCTGCCCCTCAGGCCCCACAGATCCCCCAGCCCCACAGATCCTCTTCCTTAACCCCACAGCTACCCCTGTACCTGGCCCCACAGATCCCCCAGCCCCACAGATCCTTCCTCTCGGCCCCACAGCTCCTCGAGCCCCACAGCTCCTCCCTCTCAGCCCCACAGTTCCTCATCCCCGACCCCACAGATTCCCCCCCCCGGCCCTACAGATCCCCCAGCCCCACAGATCCCCCGGCCCCACAGCTCCTCCCTCCGGCCCCACAGATCCCCCAGCCCCACAGATCTCCCGGCCCCACAGCTCCTCCCCCCGGCCCCACAGATCCCCCGGCCCCACAGCTCCTCCCTCTCAGCCCCACAGTTCCTCATCCCCGACCCCACAGATTCCCCCCCCCGGCCCCACAGATCCCCCGGCCCCACAGATCCCCCAGCCCCACAGATCCTCCCTCCAGCCCCACAGATTCCCTGGCCCCACAGATCCCCCAGCCCCACAGATCCTCCCTCCAGCCCCACAGATCCCCCGGCCCCACAGATCCTCCCTCCAGCCCCACAGATTCCCTGGCCCCACAGATCCCTCAGCCCCACAGATCCCTCAGCCCCACAGATCTCCTAGCCCCACAGCTCCTCGAGCCCCACAGCTCCTCCCCCCAGCCCCACAGCTCCCCCAGCCCCACAGATCTCTCTCGCGGCCCCACAGCTACTCCCCCCGCTCAGCCCCATGGCCCGTCCAGCCCCACAGACGGTCCCTAGACCCCCCCGCTCCCCCCCCCGCACCCAGCCCCACAGCTCCCGCCGGCCCCCCGAGACCCCCCAGCCCCACAGCTCCCCCCCCCACCGCGGCCTCCCCCCTCACTCGCACGCGGCGGCGGCGGCTGCTGCTGTCCGGGCCGAGCTGCGCCACGCAGAGACTGCGCCTGCGCGGCGGCAGTGACGTCAGCGCCGCCGCCCGGGGAGGGGGGTGGGGTGACAGGAGCGCGCGGGGGGCGACGGGAAATGGAGTTCCGGGCGCGCGCGGGGGGCGACGGGAAATGTAGTCCACGGCTTAGGCGCTGCAGAGCCCCGCCCCCAATGATACGTCAGACCAAAGGGCGGGGGCACGGATTTATTAGCTCCGCCCACAGCCCTGCCAGGGGGCAGAGCCGGGGCTCCTCCTCGCCGTGGGTCCCAGGGCTCCGCCTCGCTGTGGGGCAGAGCCGGGGCTCCTCCTCGCCGTGGGTCCCAGGGCTCCGCCTCGCTGTGGGGCAGAGCCGGGGCTCCTCCTCGCCAGAGCCGGGGCTCCTCCTCGCCATGGGTCCCAGGGCTCCGCCTCGCCGTGGGGCAGAGCCGGGGCTCCTCCTCGCCGTGGGTCCCAGGGCTCCACCTCGCTGTGGGGCAGAGCTGGGGCTCCCCCTCGCCGTGGGTCCCAGGGCTCCGCCTCGCTGTGGGGCAGAGCCGGGGCTCCTCCTCGCCAGAGCTGGGGCTCCTCCTCGCCATGGGTCCCAGGGCTCCGCCTCGCCGTGGGGCAGAGCCGGGGCTCCTCCTCGCCGTGGGTCCCAGGGCTCCGCCTCGCTGTGGGGCAGAGCCGGGGCTCCTCCTCGCCAGAGCTGGGGCTCCTCCTCGCCATGGGTCCCAGGGCTCCGCCTCGCCGTGGGGCAGAGCTGGGGCTCCTCCTCGCCATGGGTCCCACGGCTCCGCCTCGCCGTGGGGCAGAGCTGGGGCTCCTCCTCGCCGTGGGTCCCAGGGCTCCACCTCGCTGTGGGGCAGAGCTGGGGCTCCCCCTCGCCACGGGTCCCACGGCTCCACCTCGCCGTGGGGCAGAGCCGGGGGAGACACCGGGCCACCGTGGGGACGAGCCGGGGGGGTCCCAGCGCTCCTCCTCGCCGTGGGGCAGAGCCGGGGGAGGCACCGGGCCGCCATGGGGCTGAGCCGGGGGGGCCCAGCGCTCCTCCTCGCCGTGGGGCCGAGCCGGTGTCTCCGCCGGGCCGCCGTGGGGCTGAGCCGGGGGGGTCCCAGCGCTCCTCCTCGCTGTGGGGCAGAGCCGGGGAAGGCACCGGGCCGCCGTGGGGCTGAGCCGGGGGGTCCCAGCACTCCTCCTCGCTGTGGGGCAGAGCCGGGGGAGACACCGGGCCACCGTGGGGACGAGCCGGGGGGTCCCAGCGCTCCTCCTCGCCGTGGGGCAGAGCCGGGGGAGACACCGGGCCACCGTGGGGCTGAGCCGGGGGGTCCCAGCGCTCCTCCTCGCCGTGGGGCAGAGCCGGGGAAGGCACCGGGCCGCCGTGGGGCAGAGCTGGGGGGTCCCAGCGCTCCTCCTCGCCGTGGGGCAGAGCCGGGGGAGGCACCGGGCCGCCATGGGGCTGAGCCGGGGGGTCCCAGCGCTCCTCCTCGCCGTGGGGCAGAGCCGGTGGAGACACCGGGCCACCGTGGGGACGAGCCGGGGGGTCCCAGCGCTCCTCCTCGCCGTGGGGCAGAGCCGGGGGAGACACCGGGCCACCGTGGGGCTGAGCCGGGGGGTCCCAGCGCTCCTCCTCGCCGTGGGGCAGAGCCGGGGAAGGCACCGGGCCACCGTGGGGCTGAGCCGGGGGGTCCCAGCGCTCCTCCTCGCCGTGGGGCAGAGCCGGGGGAGGCACCGGGCCGCCATGGGGCTGAGCCGGGGGGTCCCAGCGCTCCTCCTCGCCGTGGGGCAGAGCCGGGGGAGGCACCGGGCCGCCGTGGGGCTGAGCCGGGGGGTCCCAGCGCTCCTCCTCGCTGTGGGGCAGAGCCGGGGGAGACACCGGGCCGCCGTGGGGACGAGCCGGGGGGTCCCAGCGCTCCTCCTCGCCGTGGGGCAGAGCCGGGGGAGGCACCGGGCCGCCATGGGGCTGAGCCGGGGGGTCCCAGCGCTCCTCCTCACCGTGGGGCAGAGCCGGGGGGTCCCAGCGCTCCTCCTCGCCGTGGGGCCGAGCCGTGGGGTCCCAGCGCTCCTCCTCGCCGTGGGGCCGAGCCGGTGTCTCCGCCGGGCCGCCGTGGGGCCGAGCCGGGGGGGTCCCAGCGCTCCTCCTCGCCGTGGGGCAGAGCTGGGGGGGTCCCAGCGCTCCTCCTCGCCGTGGGGCCGAGCCGTGGGTCAGGAGCGGCGGCAGAAGTAGCCGTGCACGGGCAGCGCCGCGGCCCCGGACAGGGCGATGCCCACGGTGTCGCCCAGCGCCGCCACCGTCATGGCGAACTCGCCTTCCTCGGGGGGCACCTGGCGCCGTGGGGCGGGCGTCAGCCCCACGGCGCCGTCCCCCCCCCGTCCCCCCCCGCCGCGGACACCCACCTGCTGCCCCACGTTGGCCACGGCGTTGGCGTAGGCCGCCCCCCCCAGCAGCCCCTCGCAGGCCACCAGGGCGAAGGCGCCGGCGGGACCCGGCAGCCAGGCCGCCGCCACGGCGCTCAGCGCCAGCGCCGCGTTCAGGCTCTGTGGGGCGGCCGGGCGCTTAGGGGGCAGCCGTGGGGCACAGCCGCCCGCCCCACGCCGTGTGTCCCCCCCCCCCCCCGTCACCTGCAGCAGGGCCAAGGGCCAGAGGCGGCGCAGGCGGAGGCAGCGCAGGGACGAGCGGGCGGCGAAGACGCCGCCTTGGTAGAGCAGCTGGTACCTGGCGGAGGTCGGGGGGCGACACGGCGGCGGTTGGGGGGCGGCGCCGCCCCACGGCGCCGGCCTCCGCCCCACGGCGCCGGCCGCTGCCCCACGGCGGCTCTCACCAGCGGTACTGCTCGGCGTGGCTCAGCCGCGAGGCCGGGAAGTAGAGCAGCTCCAGCTGCGGCCCCGGCGGAGGGGGGGGGGTCAGGGCCGGCCCCACGGCTGCCCCACACACGGCCGGCCCCACGGGCTGCCCCACGGCCTGCCCCGTGGCTAGCTTACTGCCGCTCTTGCAGCTACCTCGTGGCCGGCCCCATAGCCGACCCGTAACCGTCTCGTGGCCGGCCCCATAGCTGCGCTACGCCCAGCCCCACAGCTGCCCCATGGCCGGCCCCGTAGCTGCCCCACGGCCAGCCCCATAGCTGCCTCGTGGCCGGCCCCATAGCTGCCCTATGGCCGGCCCCGTAGCTGTGCTACAATGAGACCCATAGCTGCCCCACAGCCAGTCCCATAGCTGCGCTACACCCAGCCCCATAGCTGCCCCATGGCCGGCCCCATAGCTGCCCCACGGCCAGCCCCATAGCTGCCCCACGGCAAGTCCCATAGCTGCCTCATGGCCAGCCCCATAGCTGCGCTACACCCAGCCCCATAGCTGCCCCACAGCCAGCCCCATAGCTGCCCCACAACCAGCCCTATAGCTGCCCCACAATGAGACCCATAGCTGCCTCTTGGCCAGCCCCATAGCCGACCCACAGCCAGCCCCACAGCTGCCCCACGGCCAGCCCCACAGCTGCCCCACAAGCCCCATAGCTGCCCCACAGCCAGCCCCATAGCTGCGCTACACCCAGCCCCATAGCTGCCCCATGGCTGGCCCCATAGCCAACCCATGGCCAGCCCCATAGCTGTCTCATGGCCAGCCCCACAGCTGCCCCACGGCGAGCCCCATGGCTGCCCCATAGCCCAATGCGCAGCTAACCTGCAGCCTGCCCCACAGCGACCCCACAGCCCACCCCACGGCAACCCCCACAGCTGCCCCACGGCCACCCCACAGCGACCCCCACGGCTGCCCCACGGCTGCCCCACGGACGCACCAGGCCCTGGTTGATGAAGTACTCGGCGAAGTAGACGATCGCCAGCGGCACCAGGTACTTCAGGAGACCCTGCGGCGAGGGGACAGCTGGCGTGGGGCCCAGGCGTCCGGGGAGGGGCCCAGGCGTCCGGGAGGGGCCCAGGCGTCCGGGGGGGGCCCAGGTGTCCGGGGGGGGCCCAGGCGTCCGGGGGGGGGGCCAGGCGTCCGGGGCAGGGACCCAGGCGTCCGGGAGGGGCCCAGGCGTCCGGGGGGGGCCCAGGTGTCCGGGAGGGACCCAGGCGCCCGGGGGGGGCCCAGGCGCCCGGGGCAGGGACCCAGGCGTCCGGGAGGGGCCCAGGCGTCCGGGGGGGGCCCAGGTGTCCGGGAGGGACCCAGGCGTCCGGGGGGGGCCCAGGCGTCCGGGGCAGGGACCCAGGCGTCCGGGGGGGGCCCAGGCGTCCGGGGGGGGCCCAGGTGTCCGGGAGGGACCCAGGCGTCCGGGGGGGGCCCAGGCGTCCGGGGCAGGGACCCAGGCGTCCGGGAGGGGCCCAGGCGTCCGGGGGGGCCCAGGTGTCCGGGGGGGGGCCCAGGTGTCCGGGAGGGGCCCAGGTGTCCGGGGGGGACCCAGGCGTCCGGGGGGGCCCAGGCGTCTGGGAGAGGTCCAGGCATCCAGGGAGGGGGCCCAGGCGTCTGGGAGGGACCCAGGTGTCCGGGAAGGGCCCAGGTGTCCGGGAGGGGCCCAGGTGTCCGGGAGGGGCCCAGGCGTCCGGGGGGGACCCAGGTGTCCGGGAGGGACTCAGGTGTCCGGGGGGGCCCAGGCGTCTGGGGAGGGACCCAGGTGTCCAGGAGGGGCCCAGGTGTCCGGGGAGGGACCCAGGTGTCCGGGGGGGACCCAGGTGTCCGGGGAGGGACCCAGGTGTCCAGGAGGGGCCCAGGCGTCCAGGGAAGGGACCCAGGTGGCCGGGGAAGGGACCCAGGTGTCCGGGAAAGGGACCCAGGTGTCCGGGAGGGGCCCAGGCGTCCGAGCGCGTTCCCCCCCCCCCCCCGCCCCAACCTTGACGATCCTCCACTTGCGGGCGAGCGTCAGACGGGCGGGGGGGGCCGGGGGGGTCCCCAGCAGCGGCTGCTCCTGCTCGGCGGGGGGGGCGGCGGCGGGGGGGGGCCGCAGCAGGCAGAAGTAGCTGCGTGCGGTGGGGGGGGGGGGGGAGTTGTTTAACCCCCCTCCCCCCACGCCCCCCCCCTCCCCAAATATCCCCCCCCCCCCCCCCCGCGCTCCTACCTGAGCAGCGCGGCCGGGGGCAGCGCCAGCAGCGGCAGCAGGGCCCGGGGGGGGCTGAGCCCGGCCTGCGTCAGCCCCCCGTAGGCCAGGGCCCCCCCCAGCCCCGCCGCCCCCGTCCCCGAGGCCCACGAGGCCACCGCCGCCCTGCGGGGACGCGTCAGGGCCCGGCCGGGGGGGGGGCGGGTGGACCCCCCCCACACACACACGGCTCAGCCCGGCTCCCCCCGGACCCCCCGAAACCACCCCCCCCAGCTCCTTAATGACCTCCCGGACCCCCAACTCTCCCCTCAGCTCCCCAGTGACCCCCCCGGACCCCCCAACCCTGCTCAGGGACCCCCCAGCTCCCCCCTCAGCTCCCCAATGGCCCCCCCAGACCCCCAGCTCCCCCCTCAGCTCCCCAATGGCCCCCCCGGACCCCCAACTCTCCCCTCAGCTCCTTAATGACCCCCCGGACCCCCAACTCCCCCCTCAATTCCCCAATGGCCCCCCCAGACCCCGAACTCTCCCCTCAGCTCCCCAATGGCCCCCCAGACCACCAACTCCCCCCTCAGCTCCCCAATGGCCCCCCCAGACCCCCCAACTCCCCCCTCAGCTCCCCAATGGCCCCCCCGGACCCCCCAACTCCCCCCTCCAGCTCCCCAGTGACCCCCCAGACCCCCAACCCTGCTCAGGGACCCCCCAGCTCCCCCCTCAGCTCCCCAGTGACCCCCCCAGACCCCCCAGCTCCCCCCTCCAGCTCCCCAGTGACCCCCCCGGCCCCCCCAAATCCCCCCTCAGCTCAATGACCCCCCAGACCCCCAACCCTGCTCAGGGACCCCCCAGCTCCCCCCTCAGCTCCCCAGTGACCCCCCCAGACCCCCAACTCCCCCCTCAGCTCCCCAATGGCCCCCCCAGACCCCCAACTCCCCCCTCAGCTCCCCAATGGCCCCCCCGGACCCCCAACTCCCCCCTCAGCTCCCCAGTGACCCCCCCGGACCCCCCAACTCCCCCCTCAGTTCCCCAATGGCCCCCCGGACCCCCCAACCCTGCTCACGGACCCCCCCAGCTCCCCCCTCCAGCTCCCCAATGGCCCCCCCCGGACCCCCCAACTCCCCCCTCAGCTCCCCAATGGCCCCCCCGGACCCCCAAATCCCCCCTCAGCTCCCCAATGGCCCCCCCCGGACCCCCCAGCTCCCCCCTCAGCTCCCCAATGGCCCCCCCGGACCCCCCAACTCCCCCCTCAGCTCCCCAATGGCCCCCCCGGACCCCCAAATCCCCCCTCAGCTCCCCAATGGCCCCCCCGGACCCCCCAGCTCCCCCCTCAGCTCCCCAATGGCCCCCCCGGACCCCCCAACTCCCCCCTCAGCTCCCCAATGGCCCCCCCAGACCCCCAACTCCCCCCTCAGCTCCCCAACGGCCCCCCCAAGACCCCCCTCCAGTCCCCCCAGCTCCCCAATGACCCCCCCAACCCCTTCCCAGGGTCCCCCGCCAAACCCATCCGCACCCCCCCCAATATCCCCCCCCCCAAATACCCCCCCCCCGGCACCTGGGGTACAAGGAGCTCAGCGCCAGGAACGTCACCTCGCCCAGCCCGGAGGAGACGCTGGCCAGCGCCACGCCTGGGGGGGGGGGACACGGGGGGGGGGGTCAGGCCCGGCCCCCCCCCCGCCGTGTCCCCCCCCCCCCCCGGCCGGCACTCACCCCCCAGGCTGACGGCCACGCCGGCGGAGAGCGCCACCAGGGCGAAGCTGCCCCAGGCGCACAGGGCGCAGACCACCACCCGCGGGCTGCCGGGAGCCGAAGCTGGGGCCCAGGCGTCCGGGCACGGCGGGGCCCAGGCGTCCGGGCACGGCGGGGGTGGGGGGCCCAGGCGTCCGGGCACGGCGGGGCCCAGGCGTCCGGGCACGGTGGGGATGGGGGGCCCAGGCGTCCGGGCACGGCGGGGGTGGGGGGCCCAGGTGTCTGGGCACGGCGGGGATGGGGGGCCCAGGCGTCCGGGCACAGTGGGGCCCAGGCGTCCGGGCACAGCAGGGGTGGGGGGCCCTGGTGTCCGGGCATGGCGGGGATGGGGGGCCCAGGCGTCCGGGCATGGCGGGGATGGGGGGCCCAGGCGTCCGGGCACGGCGGGGATGGGGGCCCAGGCGTCCGGGCATGGCAGGGATGGGGAGCCCCAGCGTCTGGGCATGGTGGGGAGGGGGGGCCCCGGTGTCCGGGCACGGCGGGGCCCAGGCGTCCGGGCACGGCGGGGGTGCGGGGCCCAGGCGTCCGGGCACGGAGGGGCCCAGGCGTCCGGGCACGGTGGGGATGGGGGGCCCAGGCGTCCGGGCATGGGGGGGCATGGAGGGCCCTGGTGTCTGGGGACAGCAGGGATGGGGGGCCCAGGCGTCCGGGCATGGGGGGGATGGGGGGCCCCGGTGTCTGGGCGCGGCGGGGATGGGGGGCCCAGGCGTCCGGGCACGGCGGGGGTGGGGGCCCAGGCGTCCGGGCACAGCGGGGATGGGGGGCCCCGGCGTCTGGGCACGGCGGGGATGGGGGGCCCAGGTGTCCGGGCACGGCGGGGATGGGGGGCCCTGGTGTCCAGGCACAGGGGGGCCCTGGTGTCCGGGCACGGCGGGGATGGGGGGCCCTGGTGTCCAGGCACGGCGGGGCCCAGGCGTCCGGGCCCGGCGGGGATGGGGGGCCCAGGCGTCCGGGCACGGCGGGGGTGGGGGGCCCAGGCGTCCGGGCACGGCAGGGGTGGGGGGCCCAGGCGTCCGGGCACGGCGGGGATGGGGGCCCAGGCGTCCGGGCACGGCAGGGGTGGGGGGCCCAGGCGTCCGGGCCCGGCGGGGATGGGGGGCCCAGGCGTCCGGGCGCCCCCCTCACCTGTAGGGCACCAGGTGGAGGCCGAAGGGAGCCGCCAGCTTGAGCAGCAGCGTGGGCAGGATGTCGGCCAGCAGCACCGCCTGCCCCGGGGGGGCGGGGCCGAGGTAAGCCACGCCCCCGCGGCAGGCCCCGCCCACATCGGGCCGGGCCACGCCCTCCTCGGGATCGGGCCACGCCCCCTCCAGCCGGGTCACTCCCCCCAGCCCCTGCCATGCCCACAACTGGGGGGTTCAGGGCCAGGCCACGCCCCTAGGGCCAGGCCACGCCCCCTAGGGCCAGGCCACGCCCCCCCACCCCAATAATGGCAGTTCAGTGCCAGGCCACGCCCCCAACGTGGCAAAACCCCCCCCAGGCCACGCCCACAACACGACAGTTCACTGGCCACGCCCCTCGGTGCGAAGCCACGCCCCCTCCGTGCCTGACCACGCCCCCCTCAGCAGCAGCAGCCCTGCCCCCAAGGGCCAGGTCACCCCCCCCCTCGGGAGGAAGCCCCCGCCCACAAAGCAGAAGCCCGCCCCCTCTGTGATCAAGCCCCGCCCCCTCTGTGATCAAGCCCCGCCCCCAAGCCGAGGCCCCGCCCCCCGAGCTCACCCCCGTGGACACGGGGTTGCAGTCGTAGCGGGAGCCGTTGGCGTCGGCGCCGTGGGGCAGGTGCCGGGCGGCCTGCGGGGGGGACGGGGGGACGGGGGGTCGGGGGGGCTGCGGCCCCTCCCTCCCCCCTCGCACCAGGGGCTCTCGCACGAGGACCCAGCACGAGGGGCTCTCGCACCAGGGGCTCTCGCACGAGAGACGCAGCACGGAGAGCTCTCACACGGGGGGCTCTCGCACGAGGACCCAGACCAGGAGGGCTCTTGCACAAGGGGCTCTTGCACGAGGACCCGGCACGGCGGGCTCTCGCACGAGGGCCCGGACCAGGAGGACTCTTGCACGGGGGTCTGGCACGAGGGGCTCTCGCATGGGGGGGCTCTCGCACGAGGGCCCGGACCAGAAGGGCTCTCACACAAGGGGCTCTCGCACGAGGGCCCGGATCAGAAGGGCTCTTGCACGAGGACCTGGCACGAGGGACTCTCGCACGAGGACCCGGACCAGGGGGGCTCTCGCATGGGGGTCTGGCACGAGGGGCTCTCGCATGGGGGGGCTCTCGCACGAGGGCCCGGACCAGAAGGGCTCTCACACGAGGGGCTCTCGCACGGGGGGCTCTTGCACGAGGACCCAGACCAGGGGGGCCCTCGCATGGGGGGCTCTCGCTCGAGGGTCCAGCACGAGGGGCTCTCGCACGGGGGCTCTCGCACGAGGCCCGGACCAGGGGGGCTCTCGCATGGGGGGCTCTTGCACGAGGGTCCAGCACGAGGGGCTTTTGCATGGGGGGGCTCTCGCACGAGGGCCCAGACCAGGGGGCTCTCGCACGGGGCTCTCGCACGGGGAGGGGGCTCCCGCACGGGGGCTCTTGCACGAGGGCCCGGACCAGGGGGGCCCTCACCTGGGGGGCTCTTGCACAAGGGGCTCTTGCACGAGGGTCTGGCATGGGGGGCCCTCGCCCGGGGGGGCTCTCGCACGAGGCCCCGGCACCCACCTGGGGGGCGGCCGGGGGGCGGCGCAGGATGTCGTGGGCGGCGCTGAGCATCACCACGTAGGCGAAGTTGTTGCAGAGCCCCAGGATCCTGCGGGGGGGGGAGGTCTTGCACGAGGGTCCCCCGGGTGCACGAGGACCCGGGGCTCACGAGGGACGCGACCCGCGGGGGGGGGCCCTCGCACGAGGACCCGGGGCTCACGGGGGACGCGACCCGCCGGGGGGGCCCTCGCACGAGGACCCGGGGCTCACGAGGGACGCGACCCGCCGGGGGGGGCCCTCGCACGAGGACCCGGGGCTCACGAGGGACGCGACCCGCCGGGGGGGCCCTCGCACGAGGACCCGGGGCTCACAGGGGACGCGACCCGCCGGGGGGGCCCTCGCACGAGGACCCGGGGCTCACGAGGGCCGCGACCCGCCGGGGGGGCCCTCGCACGAGGACCCGGGGCTCACGAGGGACGCGACCCGCCGGGGGGGCCTCGCACGAGGACCCGGGGCTCACGGGGGACGCGACCCGCCGGGGGGGCCCTCGCACGAGGACCCGGGGCTCACGGGGGACGCGACCCGCCGGGGGGCGCCCTCGCACGAGGACCCGGGGCTCACGGGGGACGCGACCCGCCGGGGGGGGCCCTCGCACGAGGACCCGGGCCTCACGAGGGACGCGACCCGCCGGGGGGGGCCCTCGCACGAGGACCCGGGGCTCACGGGGGACGCGACCCGCCGGGGGGGGCCCTCGCACGAGGACCCGGGCCTCACGAGGGACGCGACCCGCCGGGGGGGGCCCTCGCACGAGGACCCGGGGCTCACGAGGGACGCGACCCGCCGGGGGGGGCCCTCGCACGAGGACCCGGGCCTCACGGGGGACGCGACCCGCCGGGGGGGGCCCTCGCACGAGGACCCGGGGCTCACGGGGGACGCGACCCGCCGGGGGGGCCCTCGCACGAGGACCCGGGGCTCACGGGGGACGCGACCCGCCGGGGGGGCCCTCGCACGAGGACCCGGGGCTCACGGGGGACGCGACCCGCCGGGGGGGGCCCTCGCACGAGGACCCGGGGCTCACGAGGGACGCGACCCGCCTGGGGGGGGCCCTCGCACGAGGACCCGGGGCTCACGGGGGACGCGACCCGCCGGGGGGGCCCTCGCACGAGGACCCGGGGCTCACGGGGGACGCGACCCGCCGGGGGGGCCTCGCACGAGGACCCGGGGCTCACGAGGGACGCGACCCGCCGGGGGGGCCCTCGCACGAGGACCCGGGGCTCACGGGGGACGCGACCCGCCGGGGGGCGGCCCTCGCACGAGGACCCGGGGCTCACGGGGGACGCGACCCGCCGGGGGGGGCCCTCGCACGAGGACCCGGGGCTCACGGGGGACGCGACGCGCCGGGGGGCCCTCGCACGAGGACCCGGGGCTCACGGGGGACGCGACCCGCCGGGGGGGCCCTCGCACGAGGACCCGGGGCTCACGGGGGACGCGACCCGCCGGGGGGGCCCTCGCACGAGGACCCGGGGCTCACGGGGGACGCGACCCGCCGGGGGGCGCCCTCGCACGAGGACCCGGGGCTCACGGGGGACGCGACCCGCCGGGGGGGCCCTCGCACGAGGACCCGGGCCTCACGAGGGACGCGACCCGCCGGGGGGGGCCCTCGCACGAGGACCCGGGGCTCACGGGGGACGCGACCCGCCGGGGGGGGCCCTCGCACGAGGACCCGGGGCTCACGAGGGACGCGACCCGCCGGGGGGGGCCCTCGCACGAGGACCCGGGCCTCACGGGGACGCGACCCGCCGGGGGGGGCCCTCGCACGAGGACCCGGGGCTCACGGGGGACGCGACCCGCCGGGGGGGGCCCTCGCACGAGGACCCGGGGCTCACGGGGGACGCGACCCGCCGGGGGGCCCTCGCACGAGGACCCGGGGCTCACAGGGGACGCGACCCGCCGGGGGGGCCCTCGCACGAGGACCCGGGGCTCACAGGGGACGCGACCCGCCGGGGGGGCCCTCGCACGAGGACCCGGGCCTCACGAGGGACGCGACCCGCCGGGGGGCCCTCGCACGAGGACCCGGGGCTCACGAGGGACGCGACCCGCCGGGGGGGCCCTCGCACGAGGACCCGGGGCTCACGGGGGACGCGACCCGCCGGGGGGGGCCCTCGCACGAGGACCCGGGGCTCACGGGGGACGCGACCCGCCGGGGGGGGCCTCGCACGAGGACCCGGGGCTCACGAGGGACGCGACCCGCCGGGGGGGCCCTCGCACGAGGACCCGGGGCTCACGGGGGACGCGACCCGCCGGGGGGCGGCCCTCGCACGAGGACCCGGGCTCACGGGGGACGCGACCCGCCGGGGGGGGCCCTCGCACGAGGACCCGGGGCTCACGGGGACGCGACCCGCCGGGGGGGCCCTCGCACGAGGACCCGGGGCTCACGGGGGACGCGACGCGCCGGGGGGGCCCTCGCACGAGGACCCGGGGCTCACGGGGGACGCGACCCGCCGGGCGGGGCCCTCGCACGAGGACCCGGGGCTCACGGGGGACGCGACCCGCCGGGCGGGGCCCTCGCACGAGGACCCGGGGCTCACGAGGGACGCGACCCGCCGGGGGGGCCCTCGCACGAGGACCCGGGGCTCACGAGGGACGCGACCCGCCGGGGGGGGCCCTCGCACGAGGACCCGGGCCTCACGGGGGACGCGACCCGCCGGGGGGGGCCCTCGCACGAGGACCCGGGGCTCACGGGGGACGCGACCCGCCGGGGGGGGCCCTCGCACGAGGACCCGGGGCTCACGAGGGACGCGACCCGCCGGGGGGGCCCTCGCACGAGGACCCGGGGCTCACAGGGGACGCGACCCGCCGGGGGGGCCCTCGCACGAGGACCCGGGGCTCACGAGGGACGCGACCCGCCTGGGGGGGCCTCGCACGAGGACCCGGGGCTCACGGGGGACGCGACCCGCCGGGGGGGGGCCCTCGCACGAGGACCCGGGGCTCACGGGGGACGCGACCCGCCGGGGGGGCCCTCGCACGAGGACCCGGGGCTCACGAGGGACGCGACCCGCCTGGGGGGGGCCCTCGCACGAGGACCCGGGGCTCACGGGGACGCGACCCCGCCTGGGGGGGGCCCTCGCACGAGGACCCGGGCTCACGGGGGACGCGACCCGCCGGGGGGGGGCCTCGCACGAGGACTCACCAGAAGGCAGCGTTGTCCCTCCAGCAGGCGCCGGGCGGCTCCGGTGGCTCCTCGTCTGCGGGGGGGGGGGGGGGGGGTGAGGTGGGGGGGCGAGTTGGGGGGCCAGGGGGGTGCTGGGGGGGCAGTGTGGAGCCGGCTATGGGGCTGACAGTGGGGCTGTGGGGCCAGGGTGCTGTGTGGGGCCGGCTATGGGGTCTATGGGCTGGCTGTGGGGCCCCGATGCCGTGTGGGTCAGGCCGGGGGGGTCCATGGGGCTGGCTGTAGGGCCAGGGTGCGGTGTGGGGCTGTGGGGCCAGCTATGGGGCTGGATGTGGGGCCGGGGGCCGGCAGTGGGTTTGTGGGTCGGGCCGTGGGGCCGGGGGCCGGGTGTGGGGCGGGCGATGGGGCCAGCGGTGGGTCTGTGGGCCGGCTATGGGGCTGGCTGGGGGGGGGGCTATGGGTCCGGGTGTGGGGCTGGCCAGAGGGTCTATGGGGCCGGGTGTGGGGCGGGCTGTGGGTCCGGCTGGGGGGGTCTGTGGGGCCCGCTATGGGTCCGGCCGGGGGTCTGTGGGGCCGGGGGTGGGTCTGGCCGGGGGGTCTGTGGGGCCCGCTATGGGTCCGGCCGGGGGGTCTGTGGGGCCGGGTGTGGGTCCGGCCGGGGGGTCTGTGGGGCCCGCTGTGGGTCCGGCCGGGGGGTCTGTGGGGCCGGGTGTGGGTCCGGCCGGGGGGTCTGTGGGGCCCGCTATGGGTCCGGGCGGGGGGTCTGTGGGGCCCGCTGTGGGGCCGGCCGGGGGGGTCTGTGGGGCCGGGTGTGGGTCCGGCCGGGGGGTCTATGGGGCCCGCTATGGGGCCGGCCGGGGGGTCTGTGGGGCCGGGTGTGGGGCCGGCCGGGGGGTCTATGGGGCCCGCTGTGGGGCCGGCCGGGGGGGGCTGTGGGGCCGGGTGTGGGGCCGGCCGGGGGGTCTATGGGGCCCGCTGTGGGGCCGGCCGGGGGGTCTGTGGGGCCCGCTATGGGGGGTCTGTGGGGCCCGCTATGGGGCCAGCCAGGGGGGTCTATGGGCCCGCTATGGGGCCGGCCGGGGGGTCTGCGGGTCCGGCCGCGGGTCGCCCCTCACTCACCCGGACGCCGCTCGCCGCCCGCCGCCGCCGCCATGACCGGCCGCGGTCACGTGGGAGCCGCCGGCCGCGGTCAGCTGACCGCGCGCTCACGTGACAGCGCTCCCTCCCCCCCCCCCACCGGGCGCCGCGCGTTGCCATGGCGACGCCGACGCTGCCCGACCGCGGCGGGGGGGGGAGGGGCAGCGCGAGGCCCCCGGGTGGGGGAGGGGGGGGGCCGGACGCCTGGGCCCCCGGGTTGGGGGGGGGGCATCCACATGCGAGAGCCTCGTGTGAGACCCCCCCGTCCTCGTGCGAAAGCCCCTCGTGCAAAGCCCCTCGCCCTCGTGCGAGGCCCTGCTCGCTTGTGAGACCCCCGTGCGAGGCCCCCGTCCTCGTGCAAGGCCCCGCAGGCTTGTGCAAGACCCTCGTGCGAGGCCCTCTCACTTGTGCAAGGCCCTCGTGCGAGACACCCCCCGTCCTCGTGCAAGACCCCTTCCTTGCGTGAGGCCCTGCAGGCTCACGCAAGACCCTCGTGCAAAGCCCCTCGCCCTAGTGCAAGACCTCCGCCCTTGTGCGACGCCCCTTCACTTGTGCAAGGCCCTCGTGCAAGGCCTCTCGCCCACCCCGCTCCCTCACGTGACACCCCTCGTCCTCGTGCGAGGTCCCCCCGCTTGTGCAAGATTCTCCTGCGAGACCCCCTTGTCCATCCCATGTGATACCGCATCCTAGTGCAAGGCCTCGCACACTCATGCGATGCCCTCGTGCAAACCGTCTTTGTGCAAGAGCCCTCACTTGTGCAAGACCTTGTGCGAGATCCGTCCTTGTGCAAGACCCTCACCCTTGTGCGAGGCCCTTGTGCAAGACCACGCTCGGGAGACCCTCATCCTCGTGCGAGGGCCTCGTGCGAGACTCCCCGTCCTCGTGCGAGACCTGTGTGCGACCCTCATCCCCGTGCGAGACCCCCGCCCAATCCGCACCCTCGTGCGAGACCCCCCCGCCGTTGCGCAAGGGCCTCGTGCGCGGCCCCCTGCCCGTCCTCGTGCGAGACCCTCGTGCAAGACCCCGACTCCCGCCGCCTCCGACCCGAATCGGGGCCGAACGAGCCCAAAAGAGGGAAAGGAAATCGCGGGGCGGGGGGAGGGGCGCCCCCCCCTTTTATTGTCCCCCCCCCAAAATAAATAGCCAATAAATAACGCCGAGGTGGCGGGAGCTGGGGGGGTCCCGGACGCCTGGGCCCCGTCGTCATCGGTGCCTTGAGGGGGGGGGGGGTCCCGGACGCCTGGGCCCCGTCGTCATCGGTGCCGTGGGGGGGGGTCCCGGACGCCTGGCCCCGTCGTCATCGGTGCCGCGGGGGGGGGGGGGTCCCGGACGCCTGGGCCCCGTCGTCATCGGTGCCGTTGGGGGGGGGTGTCCCGGACGCCTGGGCCCCGTCGTCATCGGTGCCGTGGGGGGGGGGTGTCCCGGACGCCTGGGCCCCGTCGTCATCGGTGCCGTGGGGGGGGGGGGTCCCGGACGCCTGGGCCCCGTCGTCATCGGTGCCGTGGGGGGGGGGTCCCGGACGCCTGGGCCCCGTCGTCATCGGTGCCTTGGTGGGGGGGGGGTCCCGGACGCCTGGGCCCCCGTCGTCATCGGTGCCTTGAGGGGGGGGGGTCCCGGACGCCTGGGCCCCGTCGTCATCGGTGCCTTGGGGGGGGGGTCCCGGACGCCTGGGCCCGTCGTCATCGGT